>NW_025728690.1:0-229827 GCF_021461385.2 Schistocerca piceifrons
ATAGGCACAATGCCGACTTAAGTACAAGAATACTGACTCATCTTTACTGTCTATGGTTTGAACCATCCCCTGTGACACTAGTTATAGATTCCGATGCTTCCCTCCAGTTTACTGTATCCCTTGGACCTTCGTATTGCCGATGAAGCACAGAAATCGCATCGGAATTAAATACAATAGGCACAATGCCGACTTAAGTACAAGAAGACTGACTCTTCCTACTGTCTATGTTTATAACCATTCCTGTGACACTAGTTATAGATTCCGATGCTTCACTTCAGGTTACTGTATCCCTTGGACCTTCTTATTGACGATGAAACACAGAAATTGCATCGGAATTAATTACAAAAAGCACAATGCCCGACTTAAGTACAAGATGACTAACTCTTCTTACTGTCTATGTTTAGACCATCCCTGGGATACTAGTTTCAGATTCCGATGCTTCAATTCAGGTTTAGTGTATCCCTCCGACCGTATTCTTGATGATGAAACACATAAATTGCATCGGAATTAAATAGAAAAGGCACAATGCCGACTTAAGTACAAGAAGGACTGAATCTCCAACACTCTATGATTTGAACCATTCCTGTGACACTAGTTATAGATTCCGATTCTTCACTTCAGTTTACTGTATCCCTTGGACCTTCTTATTGACGATGAAACACAGAAATTGTAATCGGAATTAAATACAAAAGGCACAATACCGACTTAAGTACAAGAAGACTGACTCTTCTTACTGACTATGTTTTGAACCATTCCTGTGACTCTAGGCATAGATTCCGATGCTTCACGTCAGGTTTACTGTATCCCTATGACCGTCTTATTGACGATGAAACACAGAAATTGCATCGGAATTAAATACAACATGCACAATGCCGACATAAGTAAAAGAAGTCTGACTCTTCTTACTGTCTATGTTTTGAACCATTCCTGTGACACTAGTCATAGATTCCGATGCTTCACTTCAGGTTTACTGTATCCCTCCGACCTTCTTATTGACGTTGAAACACAGAGATTGCATCGGAATTATAAACAAAAAGGCACAATGCCGACTTAAGTAAAAGAAGTCTGACTCTTCTTACTGTCTATGTTTTGAACCATTCCAGTGACACTAGTTATGGATTCCGATGCATCACTCTAGGTTTACTATATCCCTTGGACCTTCTTATTGACGATGAAACACAGAAATTGAAATCAGAATTAAATAGAAAAGGCACAATGGTGACTTAAGTACAAGAAGACTGACTCTTCTTACTGACTATGTTTTGAACCATTCCTGTGACACCTAGTCATAGATATCAATGCTTCACTTCAGGATTACTGTATCCCCTCTGACCTTCTTATTGACGATGAAACACAGAAATTGCATCAGAATTAATTACAAAAAGCAAATGCCGACTTAAGTACAAGATGGCTGACTCTTCGTACTGTCCTATGTTTTGAACCATCCCTGGGACACTAGTTTTAGATTCCGATGCTTCACTCCAGGTTTACTGTATCCCTTGGACTTTCTTATTGACGATGAAACACAGAAATTGCATCGGAATTAAATACAATATGCACATGCCGACTTAAGTACAAGAGACTGACTCTTCCTACTGTCTATGTTTTAACCATTCTCTGTGACACTAGTTATAGATTCCGATGCTTCACTTCAGGTTTACTGTATCCCTTGGACCTTCTTATTGACGATGAAACACAGAAATTGCATCGAATTAAATAGAAAAGGCACAATGCCGACTTAAGTACAAGAATACTGACTCATCTTACTGTCTATGGTTTGAACCATCCCTGTGACACTAGTTATAGATTCACGATGCTTCACTCCAGGTTTACTGTATCCCTTGGACCTACTTATTGACGATGAAACACAGAAATTGCATCGGAATTTAATACAAAAAAGCACAGTGCCGACTTAAGTACAAGAAGACTGACTTTTCCTTTACTGACTATGTTTTGAACCCATTCCTGTGACACTAGTTATAGATTCCGATGCTTCACTTCAGTTTACTGTATCCCTCTGACCTCTTATTGACGATAAAACAGAAATTACATCAGAATTAAATACAAAAGGCACAATGCCGAATTAAGTACAAGAAGGACTGACTCTTCTTACTGTCTACGTTTTGAACCATTCCTGTGACACTAGATATAGACTTCGATGCTTCACTCCAGGTTTACTGTATCCCTTGGACCTTCTTGTTGCCGATGAAACACAGAAATTGCATCGGAGTTGAATACAAAAGGCACACTGCCGACTTAAGTAAAAGAAGTCTGACTCTTCTTACTGTCTATGTTTTAACCATTCCTGTGACACTAGTTATAGATTCCGACGATTCACTCCAGGTTACTGTCATCCCTTGGACCTTCTTATTGACGATGAAACACAGAAATTGCATCAGAATTAAATAGAAAAAGGCACAATGAGAACTTAAGTACAAGAAGACCTGACTCACCTCACTGACTATGCTTTGAACCATTCCTGTGACACTAGTCATAGATTCCGCTGCTTCACTTCAGGTTTACTGTATCCCTCCGACCGTATTATTGACGATGAACCACAGAAATTGCATCGGAATTAAATAGAAAAGGCACAATGCCGACTTAAGTACAAGAAGATTGAATCTTACAACTCTCTATGTTTGAATCATTCCTGTGACACTAGTTATAGATTCCGATGCTTCACTTCAGGTTTACTGTATCCCTCTGAACTTCTTATTGACGATGAAGCACAGAAATTACATCGGAATTAAATACAATAGGCACAATGCCGACTTAAGTACAAGAAGACTGACTCTTCCTACTGTCTATGTTTATAACCATTCCTGTGACACTAGTTATAGATTCCGATGCTTCACTTCAGGTTTACTGTATCCCTTGGACCTTCTTATTGACGATGAAACACAGAAATTACATCGGAATTAAATAGAAAAAGCACAATGCCGGCTTAAGTACAAGAATACTGACTCATCTCACTGTCTATGTTTTGAACCATCCCTGTGACACTAGTTATAGATTCCGATGCTTCACTCCTGGTTTACTGTATCCCTTGGACCTACTTATTGACGATGAAACACAGAAATTGCATCGGAATTAAATACAAAAAGCACAGTGCCGACTTAAGTACAAGAAGACTGACTCTTCTTACTGACTATGATTTGAACCATTCCTGTGACACTAGTTATAGATTCCGATGCTTCACTCCAGGTTTACTGTATCCCTTGGAACCTTCTTATTGACGATGAAACACAGAAATTGCACATCGGAATTAAATACAAAAAGCACAATACCGACTTAAGTATAAGAGGACTGACTCTTCTTACTGACTATGTTTTGAACCATTCCTGTGACACTAGTCAGAGATTCCAATGCTTCACTTCAGGATTACTGTATCCCTCTGACCTTCTTATTGACGATGAAACACAGAAATTGCATCGGAATTAAATACAATATGCACAATGTCGACTTAAGTACAAGAATACTGACTCATCTTACTGTCTATGTTTTGAACCATCCCTGTGACACTAGTTATAGATTCCGATGCTTCACTCCAGGTTTACTGTATCCCTTGGACCTACTTATTGACGATGAAACACGGAAATTGCATCGGAATTAAATACAAAAAGCACAGTGCCCGTCTGAAGTACAAGAATACTGACTCATCTTACTGTCTATGTTTTGAACCATCCCTGTGACACTAGTTATAGATTCCGATGCTTCAATTCAGGTTTAGTGTATCCCTCCGACCGTATTATTGATGATGAAACACAGAAATTGCATCGGAATTAAATAGAAAAGGCACAATGCCGACTTAAGTACAAGAAGACTGAATCTTCCAACACTCTATGTTTTGAACCATTCCTGTGACACTAGTTATAGATTCCGATTCTCCATTTCAGGTTTACTGTATCCCTTGGACCTTCTTATTGACGATGAAACACAGAAATTGTATCGGAATGAAATACAAAAGGCACAATACCGACTTAAGTACAAGAAGACTGACTCTTCTTGCTGACTATGTTTTGAACCATTCCTGTGACTCTAGGCATAGATTCCGATGCTTCACTTCAGGTTTACTGTATCCCTATGACCGTCTTATTGACGATGAAACACAGAAGTTGCATCGGAATTGAATAGAAAACGCACAATACCGACTTAAGTACAAGAAGACTGACTCATCCTACTGTCTATGTTTTCAACCTTTCCTGTGACACTAGTTTTTTATTCAGATGCTTCACTTGAGTTTTACTGTATCACTCGGACCTTCTTATGGACGAAGAAACACAGGAAATTGCATCGGGAATGAAATACAAAATGCACAATGCCGACTTATGTATAAGAAGACTGAATATTCCAACACTCTATGTTTTGAACCATTCCTGTGACACTAGTTATAGATTCCGATGCTTCACTTCAGGTTTACTGTATCCCTTGGACCCTTCTTATTGTCGATGAAATACAGAAATTGCATCGGAATTAAATACAAAAGGCACAATACCGACTTAAGTACAAGAAGACTGACTCTTCTTACTGACTATGCTTTGAACCATTCCTGTGACACTAGTCGTAGATTCCGATGCTTCACTTCAGGTTTACAGTATCCCTCCGACCGTCTTATTGACGATGAAACACAGAGATTGCATCGGAATTAAATAGAAAAGGCACAATGCCGACTTAAGTAAACAAGTCTGACTCTTCTTACTGTCTATGTTTTGAACCATTCCTGTGACACTAGTTGTCAATTCCGATGCATCACTCTAGGTTTACTGTATCCCTTGGACCTTCTTATTGACGATGAAACACAGAAATTGAATCAGAATTAAATAGGAAATGCACAATGGTGACTTAAGTACAAGAAGACTGACTCTTCTTACTGACTATGATTTGAAACCATTCCTGTGACACTGGTTGTAGATTCCGATGTTTCACTTCAGGTTAACTGTATCCCTTGGACATTGTTTATTGACGATGAAACACAGAAATTGCATCGGAATTAAATACGAAAGGCACAATACCGACTTAAGTACAAGAAGACTGACTCTTCTTACTGACTATGTTTTGAACCATTCCTGTGACACTAGTCATAGATTCCAATGCTTCACTTCAGGATTACTGTATCCTCTGAACTTCTTATTGACGATGAAACACAGAAATTGCATCGGAATTAATTACAAAAAGCAAAATGCCGACTTAAGTACAAGATGGCTGACTCTCTTTACTGTCTATGTTTTGAACCATCCCTGGGACACTAGTTTTAGAATCCGATGCTTCACTCCAGGTTTACTGTATCCCTTGGACCTTCTTATTGACGATGAAACACAGAAATTGCATCGGAATTAAATAGAAAAGGCACAATGGTGACTTATGTACAAGAAGACTGACTCTTCTTACTGACTATGATTTGGACCTTTCCTGTGACACTAGTTGTAGATTCCGATGATTCACTTCAGGTTAACTGTATCCCTTGGACTTCTTATTGACGATGAAACACAGAAATTGCATCGGAATTAAATACAAAAGGCACAATACCGACTTAAGTACACAAGAAGACTGACTCTTCTTACTGACTAATGATTTGAACCATTCCTGTGACACTAGTCATAGATTCCAATTCTTCACTTCAGGATTACTGTATCCCTCTGACCTTCTTATTGACGATTAAACACAGAAATTGCATCTGAATTAATTACAAAAAGCAAAATGCCGACTTAAGTACAAGATGGCTGACTCATCTTCCTGTCTATGGTTAGACCATCCCTGTGACACAAGTTATAGATTCCGATGCTTCACTCCAGGTTTACTGTATCCCTTGGACCTACTTATTGACGATGAAACACAGAAATTGCATCGGAATTAAATACAAAAAGCACAGTGCCGACTTAAGTACAAGATGACTGACTCTTCTTACTGACTATGCTTTGAACCATTCCTGTGACACTAGTTACAGATTCCGATGCTTCCCTTCAGGTTTACTGTATCCCTCTGACCTTCTTATAGACGATAAAACACAGAAATTGCATCAGATTAAATAAAAAGGCACAATGCCGAATTAAGTACACGAAGACTGACTCTTCTACTGTCTACGTTTTGAACCATTCCTGTGACACTAGTTATAGACTTCGATGCTTCACTCCAGGTTTACTGTATCCCTTGGACCTTCTTATTGCCGATGAAAACACAGAAATTGCATCGGAGTTGAATGCAAAATGCACACTGCTGACTTAAGTAAAAGAAGTCTGACTCTTCTTACTGTCTATGTTTTTAACCATTCCTGTGACACTAGTCATAGATTCCGCTGCTTCACTTCAGGTTTACTGTATCCCTCCCGACCGTATTATTGACGATGAACCACAGAAATTGCATCGCAATTAAATACAATAGGCACAATGCCGACTTAAGTACAAGAAGACTGACTCTTCCTACTGTCTATGTTTATAACCATTCCTGTGACACTAGTTATAGATTCCGATGCTTCACTTCAGGTTTACTGTATCCCTTGGACCTTCTTATTGACGATGAAACACAGAAATTGCATCGGAATTAAATAGAAAAAGCACAATGCCGACTTAAGTACAAGAATACTGACTCATCTTACTGTCTATGTTTTGAACCATCCCTGTGACACTAGTTATAGATTCCGATGCTTCACTCCAGGTTTACTGTATCCCTTGGGCCTACTTATTGACGATGAAACACAGAAATTGCATCGGAATTAAATACAAAAAGCACAGTGCCGACTTAAGTACAAGAAGACTGACTCTTCTTACTGACTATGTTTTGAACCATTCCTGTGACACTTGTTATAGATTCCGATGTTTCACTCCAGGTTTACTGTATCCCTTGGACCTTCTTATTGACGATGAAACACAGTAATTGCATCGGAAATAAATACAAAAAGCACAATACCGACTTAAGTACAAGAAGACTGACTCTTCTTACTGACTATGTTTTGAACCATTCCTGTGACCCTAGTTATAGATTCCGATGCTTCACTTCAGGTTTACTGTATCCCTCTGACATTCTTATTGACGATAAAACACAGAAATTGCATCAGAATTAAATACAAAAGGCACAATGCCGAATTAAGTACAAGAAGACTGACTCTTCTTACTGTCTACGTTTTGAACCATTCCTGTGACACTAGTCATAGATTCCGTTGCTTCACTTCAGGTTTACTGTATCCCTCCGACCGTATTATTGACGATGAACCACAGAAATTGCAGCGGAATTAAATAGAAAAGTCACAATGCCGACTTAAGTACAAGAAGATTGAATCTTACAACTCTCTATGTTTTGAACCATTCCTGTGACACTAGTTATAGATTCCGATGCTTCACTTCAGGTTTACTGTATCCCTCTGAACTTCTTATTGACGATGAAGCACGGAAATTGCATCGGAATTAAATACAATAGGCACAATGCCGACTTAAGTACAAGAAGACTGACTCTTCCTACTGTCTATGTTTATAACCATTCCTGTGACACTAGTTATAGATTGCGATGCTTCACTTCAGGTTTACTGTATCCCTTGGACCTTGTTATTGACGATGAAACACAGAAATTGCATCGGAATTAAATAGAAAAAGCACAATGCCGGCTTAAGTACAAGAATACTGACTCATCTCACTGTCTATGTTTTGAACCATCCCTGTGACACTAGTTATAGATTCCGATGCTTCACTCCAGGTTTACTGTATCCCTTGGACCTACTTATTGACGATGAAACACAGAAATTGCATCGGAATTAAATACAAAAAGCACAGTGCCGACTTAAGTACAAGAAGACTGACTCTTCTTACTGACTATGATTTGAACCATTCCTGTGACACTAGTTATAGATTCCGATGCTTCACTCCAGGTTTACTGTATCCCTTGGACCTTCTTATTGACGATGAAACACAGAAATTGCATCGGAATTAAATACAAAAAGCACAATACCGACTTAAGTACAAGAGGACTGACTCTTCTTACTGACTATGCTTTGAACCATTCCTGTGACACTAGTCATAGATTCCAATGCTTCACTTCAGGATTACTGTATTCCTCTGACCTTCTTATTGACGATGAAACACAGAAATTGCATCGGAATTAATTACAAAAAGCAAAATGCCAACTTCAGTAGAAGATGGCTGACTCTTCTTACTGTCTATGTTTTGAACCATCCCTGGGACACTAGTTTTAGATTCCGATGCTTCACTCCAGGTTTACTGTATCCCTTGGACCTTCTTATTGACGATGAAACACAGAAATTGCATCGGAATTAAATACAATAGGCACAATGCCGACTTAAGTACAAGAAGACTGACTCTTCCTACTGTCTATGTTTTTAACCATTCCTGTGACACTAGTTATAGATTCCGATGCTTCACTTCAGGTTTACTGTATCCCTTGGACCTTCTTATTGACGATGAATCACAGAAATTGCATCGGAATTAAATAGAAAAGGCACAATGCCGACTTAAGTACAAGAATACTGACTCATCTTACTGTCTATGTTTTGAACCATCCCTGTGACACTAGTTATAGATTCCGATGCTTCACTCCAGGTTTACTGTATCCCTTGGACCTTCTTATTGACGATGAAACACAGAAATTGCATCGGAATTAAATAGAAAAAGCACAATGCCGACTTAAGTACAAGAAGACTGAATCTTCCAACACTCCATGTTTTGAACCATTCCTGTGACACTAGTTATAGATTCCGATTCTCCACTTCAGGTTTACTGTATCCCATGGACCTTCTTATTGACGATGAAACACAGAAATTGTATCGGAATTTAATACAAAAGGCACAATACCGACTTAAGTACAAGAAGACTTACTCTTCTTACTGACTATGTTTTGAACCATTCCTGTGACTCTAGGCATAGATTCCGATGCTTCACTTCAGGTTTACTGTATCCCTATGTCCGTCTTATTGACGATGAAACACAGAAATTGCATCGGAATTGAATAGAAAACGCACAATACCGACTTAAGTACAAGAAGACTGACTCATCCTACTGTCTATGTTTTCAACCTTTCCTGTGACACTAGTTTTTTATTCAGATGCTTCACTTGAGGTTTACTGTATCACTCGGACCTTCTTATGGACGAAGAAACACAGAAATTGCATCGGAATGTAATACAAAATGCACAATGCCGACTTAAGTATAAAAAGACTGAATCTTCCAACACTCTATGTTTTGAACCATTCCTGTGACACTAGTTATAGATTCCGATGCTTCACTTCAGGTTTACTGTATCCCTTGGACCTTCTTATTGTCGATGAAACACAGAAATTGCATCGGAATTAAATACAACAGGGACAATACCGACTTAAGTACAAGAAGACTGACTCTTCTTACTGACTATGTTTTGAACCATTCCTGTGACACTAGTCGTAGATTCCGATGCTTCACTTCAGGTTTACAGTATCCCTCCGACCGTCTTATTGACGATGAAACACAGAGATTGCATCGGAATTAAAAAGTAAAGGCACAATGCCGACTTAAGTAAATCAAGTCTGACTCTCCTTACTGTCTATGTTTTGAACCATTCCTGTGACACTAGTTGTGGATTCCGATGCATCACTCTAGGTTTACTGTATCCCTTGGACCTTCTTATTGACGATGAAACACAGAAATTGAATCAGAATTAAATAGAAAAGGCACAATGGTGACTTAAGTACAAGAAGACTGACTCTTCTTACTGACTATGATTTGAACCATTCCTGTGACACTAGTTGTAGATTCAGATGTTTCACTTCAGGTTAACTGTATCCCTTGGACCTTGTTATTGACGATGAAACACAGAAATTGCATCGGAATTAAATACAAAAGGCACAATACCGACTTAAGTACAAGAAGACTGACTCTTCTTACTGACTATGTTTTGAACCATTCCTGTGACACTAGTCATAGATTCCAATGCTTCACTTCAGGATTATTGTATCCCTCTGAACTTCTTATTGACGATGAAACACAGAAATTGCATCGGAATTAATTACAAAAAGCAAAATACCGACTTAAGTACAAGATGGCTGACTCTTCTTACTGTCTATGTTTTGAACCATCCCTGGGACACTAGTTTTAGATTCCGATGCTTCACTCCAGGTTTACTGTATCCCTTGGACCTTTTTATTGACGATGAAACACAGAAATTGAATCCGAATTAAATAGAAAAGGCACAATGGTGACTTAAGTACAAGAAGACTGACTCTTCTTACTGACTATGATTTGGACCTTTCCTGTGACACTAGTTGTAGATTCCGATGATTCACTTCAGGTTAACTGTATCCCTTGGACCTTCTTATTGTCGATGAAACACAGAAATTGCATCGGAATTAAATACAAAAGGCACAATACCGACTTAAGTACAAGAAGACTGACTCTTCTTACTGACTATGTTTTGAACCATTCCTGTGACACTAGTCATAGATTCCAATTCTTCACTTCAGGATTACTGTATCCCTCTGACCTTCTTATTGACGATGAAACACAGAAATTGCATCTGAATTAATTATAAAAAGCAAAATGCCGACTTAAGTACAAGATGGCTGACTCTTCTTACTGTCTATGTTTTTAACCATCCCTGGGACACTAGTTTTAGATTCCGATGCTTCACTCCAGGTTTACTGTATACCTTGGACCTTCTTATTGACGATGAAACACAGAAATTGCATCGGAATTAAATACAATAGGCACAATGCCGACTTAAGTACAAGAAGACTGACTCTTCCTACTGTCTATGTTTTTAACCATTCCTGTGACACTAGTTATAGATTCCGATGCTTTACGTCAGGTTTACTGTATCCCTTGGACCTTCTTATTGACGATGAAACACAGAAATTGCATCGGAATTAAATAGAAAAGGCACAATCCCGACTTAAGTACAAGAATACTGACTCATCTTCCTGTCTATGGTTTGAACCATCCCTGTGACACAAGTTATAGATTCCGATGCTTCACTCCAGGTTTACTGTATCCCTTGGACCTACTGATTGACGATGAAATACAGAAATTGCATCGGAATTAAATACAAAAAGCACAGTGCCGTCTTAAGTACAAGAAGACTGACTCTTCTTACTGACAATGTTTTGAACCATTCCTGTGACACTAGTTATAGATTCCGATGCTTCCCTTCAGGTTTACTGTATCCCTCTGACCTTCTTATTGACGATAAAACACAGAAATTGCATCAGAATTAAATAAAAAGGCACAATGCCGAATTAAGTACACGAAGACTGACTCTTCTTACTGTCTACGTTTTGAACCATTCCTGTGACACTAGTTATAGACTTCGATGCTTCACTCCAGGTTTACTGTATCCCTTGGACCTTCTTATTGCCGATGAAACACAGAAATTGCATCGGAGTTGAATACAAAATGCACACTGCTGACTTAAGTAAAAGAAGTCTGACTCTTCTTACTGTCTATGTTTTTAACCATTCCTGTGACACTAGTCATAGATTCCGCTGCTTCACTTCAGGTTTACTGTATCCCTCCGACCGTATTATTGACGATGAACCACAGAAATTGCATCGGAATTAAATACAATAGGCACAATGCCGACTTAAGTACAAGAAGACTGACTCTTCCTACTGTCTATGTTTATAACCATTCCTGTGACACTAGTCATAGATTCCAATGCTTCACTTCAGGTTTACTGTATCCCTTGGACCTTCTTATTGACGATGAAACACAGAAATTGCATCGGAATTAAATAGAAAAAGCACAATGCCGACTTAAGTACAAGAATACTGACTCATCTTACTGTCTATGTTTTGAACCATCCCTGTGACACTAGTTATAGATTCCGATGCTTCACTCCAGGTTTACTGTATCCCTTGGACCTACTTATTGACGATGAAACACAGAAATTGCATCGGAATTAAATACAAAAAGCACAGTGCCGACTTACGTACAAGAAGACTGACTCTTCTTACTGACTATGTTTTGAACCATTCCTGTGACACTAGTTATAGATTTCGATGCTTCACTCCAGGTTTACTGTATCCCTTGGACTTTCTTATTGACGATGAAACACAGAAATTGCATCGGAATTAAATACAAAAAGCACAATACCGACTTAAGTACAAGAAGACTGACTCTTCTTACTGACTATGTTTTGAACCATTCCTTTGACATAGTCATAGATTCCAATGCTTCTTTACAGGATTACTGTATCCCTCTGACCTTCTTATTGACGATGAAACACAGAAATTGCATCGGAATTAATTACAAAAAGCAAAATGCCGACTTAAGTACAAGATGGCTGACTCTTCTTACTGTCTATGTTTTGAACCATCCCTGGGACACTAGTTTTAGATTCCGCTGCTTCACTCCAGGTTTACTGTATCCCTTGGACCTTCTTATTGACGATGAGAAACAGAAATTGCATCGGAATTAAATACAATAGGCACAATGCCGACTTAAGTACAAGAAGACTGACTCTTCCTACTGTCTATGGTTATTAACCATTCCTGTGACACTAGTTATAGATTCCGATGCTTCACTTCAGGTTTACTGTATCCCTTGGACCTTCTTATTGACGATGAAACACAGAAATTGCATCGGAATTAAATAGAAAAGGCACAATGCCGACTTAAGTACAAGAAGATTGAATCTTACAACTCTCTATGTTTTGAACCATTCCTGTGACACTAGTTATAGATTCCGATGCTTCACTTCAGGTTTACTGTATCCCTCTGAACTTCTTATTGTCGATGAAGCACAGAAATTGCATCTGAATTAAATACAATAGGCACAATGCCGACTTAAGTACAAGAAGACTGACTCTTCCTACTGTCTATGTTTATAACCATTCCTGTGACACTAGTTATAGATTCCGATGCTTCACTTCAGGTTTACTGTATCCCTCTGAACTTCTTATTGACGATGAAGCACAGAAATTGCATCGGAATTAAATACAATAGGCACAATGCCGACTTAAGTACAAGAATACTGACTCATCTTACTGTCTATGGTTTGAACCATCCCTGTGACACTAGTTATAGATTCCGATGCTTCACTCCAGGTTTACTGTATCCCTTGGACCTACTTATTGACGATGAAACACAAAAATTGCATCGGAATTAAATACAAAAAGCACAGTGCCGACTTAAGTACAAGAAGACTGACTCTTCTTACTGACTATGTTTTGAACCATTCCTGTGACACTAGTTATAGATTCCGATGCTACACTTCAGGTTTCCTGTATACCTCTGACCTTCTTATTGACGATAAAACACAGAAATTGCACCAGAATTAAATGCTAAAGGCACAATGCCGAATTAAGTACCAGAAGACTGACTCTTCTTACTGTCTACGTTTCGAACCATTCCTGTGACACTAGTTATAGACTTCTTTGTTTCACTCCAGGTTTACTGTATCCCTTGGACCTTCGTATTGCCGATGAAGCACAGAAATTGCATCGGAATTAAATACAATAGGCACAATGCCGACTTAAGTACAAGAAGACTGACTCTTCCTACTGTCTATGTTTATAACCATTCCTGTGACACTAGTTATAGATTCCGATGCTTCACTTCAGGTTACTGTATCCCTTGGACCTTCTTATTGACGATGAAACACAGAAATTGCATCGGAATTAATTACAAAAAGCACAATGACGACTTAAGTACAAGATGACTAACTCTTCTTACTCTCTATGTTTTGACCCATCCCTGGGATACTAGTTTTAGATTCCGATGCTTCAATTCAGGTTTAGTGTATCCCTCCGACCGTATTATTGATGATGAAACACAGAAATTGCATCGGAATTAAATAGAAAAGGCACAATGCCGACTTAAGTACAAGAAGACTGAATCTTCCAACACTCTATGTTTTGAACCATTCCTGTGACACTAGTTATATATTCCGATTCTTAACTTCATGTTTACTGTATCCCTTGGACCTTCTTATTGACGATGAAACACAGAAATTGTATCGGAATTAAATACAAAAGGCACAATACCGACTTAAGTACAAGAAGACTGACTCTTCTTACTGACTATGCTTTGAACCATTCCTGTGACTCTAGGCATAGATTCCGATGCTTCACGTCAGGTTTACTGTATCCCTATGACCGTCTTATTGACGATGAAACACAGAAATTGCATCGGAATTGAATAGAAAACGCACAATACCGACTTAAGTACAAGAAGACTGACTCATGCTACTGTCTATGTTTTCAACCTTTCCTGTGACACTAGTTTTTTATTCAGATGCTTCACTTGAGGTTTACTGTATCCCTCTGACCTTCTTATTGACGATGAAACACAGAAATTGCATCAGAATTAAATACAAAAGGCACAATGCCGAATTAAGTACAAGAAGACTGACTCTTCTTACTGACTATGTTTTGAACCATTCCTGTGACACTAGTCATAGATATCAATGCTTCACTTCAGGATTACTGTAACCCTCTGACCTTCTTATTGACGATGAAACACAGAAATTGCATCGGAATTAATTACAAAAAGTAAAATGCCGACTTAAGTACAAGATGGCTGACTCTTTTTACTGTCTATGTTTTGAACCATCCCTGTGACACTAGTTTTAGATTCCGATGCTTCACTCCAGGTTTAGTGTATCCTTTGGACCTTCTTATTGACGATGAAACACAGAAGTTGCATCGGAATTAAATACAATAGGCACAATGCCGACTTAAGTACAAGAAGACTGACTCTTCCTACTGTCTATGTTTTTAACCATTCCTGTGACGCTAGTTATAGATTCCGATGCTTTACGTCAGGTTCACTGTATCCCTTGGACCTTCTTATTGACGATGAAACACAGAAATTGCATCGGAATTAAATAGAAAAGGCACAATCCCGACTTAAGTACAAGAATACTGACTCATCTTCCTGTCTATGGTTTGAACCATCCCTGTGACACAAGTTATAGATTTCGATGCTTCACTCCAGGTTTACTGTATCCCTTGGACCTACTTATTGACGATGAAACACAGAAATTGCATCGGAATTAAATACAAAAAGCACAGTGCCGTCTTAAGTACAAGAAGACTGACTCTTCTTACTGACAATGTTTTGAACCATTCCTGTGACACTAGTTATAGATTCCGATGCTTCCCTTCAGGTTTACTGTATCCCTCTGACCTTCTTATTGACGATAAAACACAGAAATTGCATCAGAATTAAATAAAAAGGCACAATGCCGAATTAAGTACACGAAGACTGACTCTTCTTACTGTCTACGCTTTGAACCATTCCTGTGACACTAGTTATAGACTTCGATGCTTCACTCCAGGTTTACTGTATCCCTTGGACCTTCTTATTGCCGATGAAACACAGAAATTGCATCGGAGTTGAATACAAAATGCACACTGCTGACTTAAGTAAAAGAAGTCTGACTCTTCTTACTGTCTATGTTTTTAACCATTCCTGTGACACTAGTCATAGATTCCGCTGCTTCACTTCAGGTTTACTGTATCCCTCCGACCGTATTATTGACGATGAACCACAGAAATTGCATCGGAATTAAATACAATAGGCACAATGCCGACTTAAGTACAAGAAGACTGACTCTTCCTACTGTCTATGTTTATAACCATTCCTGTGACACTAGTCATAGATTCCAATGCTTCACTTCAGGTTTACTGTATCCCTTGGACCTTCTTATTGACGATGAAACACAGAAATTGCATCGGAATTAAATAGAAAAAGCACAATGCCGACTTAAGTACAAGAATACTGACTCATCTTACTGTCTATGTTTTGAACCATCCCTGTGACACTAGTTATAGATTCCGATGCTTCACTCCAGGTTTACTGTATCCCTTGGACCTACTTATTGACGATGAAACACAGAAATTGCATCGGAATTAAATACAAAAAGCACAGTGCCGACTTACGTAGAAGAAGACTGACTCTTCTTACTGACTATGTTTTGAACCATTCCTGTGACACTAGTTATAGATTTCGATGCTTCACTCCAGGTTTACTGTATCCCTTGGACTATCTTATTGACGATGAAACACAGAAATTGCATCGGAATTAAATACAAAAAGCACAATACCGACTTAAGTACAAGAAGACTGACTCTTCTTACTGACTATGTTTTGAACCATTCCTGTGACATAGTCATAGATTCCAATGCTTCTTTTCAGGATTACTGTATCCCTCTGACCTTCTTATTGACGATGAAACACAGAAATTGCATCGGAATTAATTACAAAAAGCAAAATGCCGACTTAAGTACAAGATGGCTGACTCTTCTTACTGTCTATATTTTGAACCATCCCTGGGACACTAGTTTTAGATTCCGCTGCTTCACTCCAGGTTTACTGTATCCTTTGGACCTTCTTATTGACGATGAGAAACAGAAATTGCATCGGAATTAAATACAATAGGCACAATGCCGACTTAAGTACAAGAAGACTGACTCTTCCTACTGTCTATGGTTATTAACCATTCCTGTGACACTAGTTATAGATTCCGATGCTTCACTTCAGGTTTACTGTATCCCTTGGACCTTCTTATTGACGATGAAACACAGAAATTGCATCGGAATTAAATAGAAAAGGCACAATGCCGACTTAAGTACAAGAAGATTGAATCTTACAACTCTCTATGTTTTGAACCATTCCTGTGACACTAGTTATAGATTCCGATGCTTCACTTCATGTTTACTGTATCCCTCTGAACTTCTTATTGTCGATGAAGCACATAAATTGCATCTGAATTAAATACAATAGGCACAATGCCGATTTAAGTACAAGAAGACTGACTCTTCCTACTGTCTATGTTTATAACCATTCCTGTGACACTAGTTATAGATTCCGATGCTTCACTTCAGGTTTACTGTATCCCTCTGAACTTCTTATTGACGATGAAGCACAGAAATTGCATCGGAATTAAATACAATAGGCACAATGCCGACTTAAGTACAAGAATACTGACTCATCTTACTGTCTATGGTTTGAACCATCCCTGTGACACTAGTTATAGATTCCGATGCTTCACTCCAGGTTTACTGTATCCCTTGGACCTACTTATTGACGATGAAACACAAAAATTGCATCGGAATTAAATACAAAAAGCACAGTGCCGACTTAAGTACAAGAAGACTGACTCTTCTTACTGACTATGTTTTGAACCATTCCTGTGACACTAGTTATAGATTCCGATGCTACACTTCAGGTTTCCTGTATACCTCTGACCTTCTTATTGACGATAAAACACAGAAATTGCACCAGAATTAAATGCTAAAGGCACAATGCCGAATTAAGTACAAGAAGACTGACTCTTCTTACTGTCTACGTTTCGAACCATTCCTGTGACACTAGTTATAGACTTCTTTGTTTCACTCCAGGTTTACTGTATCCCTTGGACCTTCGTATTGCCGATGAAGCACAGAAATTGCATCGGAATTAAATACAATAGGCACAATGCCGACTTAAGTACAAGAAGACTGACTCTTCCTACTGTCTATGTTTATAACCATTCCTGTGACACTAGTTATAGATTCCGATGCTTCACTTCAGGTTACTGTATCCCTTGGACCTTCTTATTGACGATGAAACACAGAAATTGCATCGGAATTAATTACAAAAAGCACAATGCCGACTTAAGTACAAGATGACTAACTCTTCTTACTCTCTATGCTTTGACCCATCCCTGGGATACTAGTTTTAGATTCCGATGCTTCAATTCAGGTTTAGTGTAACCCTCCGACCGTATTATTGATGATGAAACAGAAATTGCATCGGAATTAAATAGAAAAGGCACAATGCCGACTTAAGTACAAGAAGACTGAATCTTCCAACACTCTATGTTTTGAACCATTCCTGTGACACTAGTTATAGATTCCGATTCTTCACTTCAGGTTTACTGTATCCCTTGGACCTTCTTATTGACGATGAAACACAAAAATTGTATCGGAATTAAATACAAAAGGCACAATACCGACTTAAGTACAAGAAGACTGACTCTTCTTACTGACTATGCTTTGAACCATTCCTGTGACTCTAGGCATAGATTCCGATGCTTCACGTCAGGTTTACTGTATCCCTATGACCGTCTTATTGACGATGAAACACAGAAATTGCATCGGAATTGAATAGAAAACGCACAATACCGACTTAAGTACAAGAAGACTGACTCATGCTACTGTCTATGTTTTCAACCTTTCCTGTGACACTAGTTTTTTATTCAGATGCTTCACTTGAGGTTTACTGTATCCCTCTGACCTTCTTATTGACGATGAAACACAGAAATTGCATCAGAATTAAATACAAAAGGCACAATGCCGAATTAAGTACAAGAAGACTGACTCTTCTTACTGACTATGTTTTGAACCATTCCTGTGACACTAGTCATAGATATCAATGCTTCACTTCAGGATTACTGTAACCCTCTGACCTTCTTATTGACGATGAAACACAGAAATTGCATCGGAATTAATTACAAAAAGTAAAATGCCGACTTAAGTACAAGATGGCTGACTCTTTTTACTGTCTATGTTTTGAACCATCCCTGTGACACTAGTTTTAGATTCCGATGCTTCACTCCAGGTTTAGTGTATCCCTTGGACCTTCTTATTGACGATGAAACACAGAAATTGCATCGGAATTAAATACAATAGGCACAATGCCGGCTTGAGTACAAGAAGACTGACTCTTCCTACTGTCTATGTTTTTAACCATTCCTGTGACACTAGTTTCAGATTCCGATGCTTCACTTCAGGTTTACTGTATCCCTTGGACCTTCTTATTGACGATGAAACACGGAAATTGCATCGGAATTAAATAGAAAAGGCACAATGCCGACTTAAGTACAAGAATACTGACTCATCTTACTGTCTATGGTTTGAACCATCCCTGTGACACTAGTTATAGATTCCGATGCTTCACTCCAGGTTTACTGTATCCCTTGGACCTACTTATTGACGATGAGACACAGAAATTGCATCGGAATTAAATACAAAAAGCACAGTGCCGACTTAAGTACAAGAAGACTGACTTTTCTTACTGACTATGATTTGAACCATTCCTGTGACACTAGTTATAGATTCCGATGCTTCACTTCAGGTTTACTGTATCCCTCTGACCTTCTTATTGACGATAAAACACAGAAATTGCATCAGAATTAAGTACAAAAGGCACAATGCCGAATTAAGTACAAGAAGACTGACTCTTCTTACTGTCTACGTTTTGAACCATTCCTGTGACACTAGTTATAGACTTCGATGCTTCACTCCAGGTTTACTGTATCCCTTGGACATTCTTATTGCCGATGAAACACAGAAATTGCATCGGAGTTGAATACAAAAGGCACACTGCCGACTTAAGTAAAAGAAGTCTGACTCTTCTTACTGTCTATGTTTTTAAGCATTCCTGTGACACTAGTTATAGATTCCGACGATTCACTCCAGGTTTACTGTATCCCTTGGACCTTCATATTGACGATGAAACACAGAAATTGCATCAGAATTAAATAGAAAAGGCACAATGAGAACTTAAGTACAAGAAGACTGACTCACCTCACTGACCATGTTTTGAACCATTCCTGTGACACTGGTCATAGATTCCGCTGCTTCACTTCAGGTTTACTGTATCCCTCCGACCGTATTATTGACGATGAACCACAGAAATTGCATCGGAATCAAATAGAAAAGGCACAATGCCGACTTAAGTACAAGAAGATTGAATCTTACAACTCTCTATGTTTTGAACCATTCCTGTGACACTAGTTATAGATTCCGATGCTTCACTTCAGGTTTACTGTATCCCTCTGAACTTCTTATTGACGATGAAGCACAGAAATTGCATCGGGATTAAATACAATAGGCACAATGCCGACTTAAGTACAAGAAGACTGACTCTTCCTACTGTCTATGTTTATAACCATTCCTGTGACACTAGTTATAGATTCCGATGCTTCACTCCAGGTTTACTGTATCCCTTGGACCTACTTATTGACGATGAAACACAGAAATTGCATCGGAATTAAATACAAAAAGCACAGTGCCGACTTAAGTACAAGAAGACTGATTCTTCTTACTGACTATGATTTGAACCATTCCTGTGACACTAGTTATAGATTCCGATGCTTCACTCCAGGTTTACTGTATCCCTTGGACCTTCTTATTGACGATGAAACACAGAAATTGCATCGGAATTAAATACAAAAAGCACAATACCGACTGAAGTACAAGAGGACTGCCTCTTCTTACTGACTATGTTTTGAACCATTCCTGTGACACTAGTCATAGATTCCAATGCTTCACTTTAGGATTACTGTATCCCTCTGACCTTCTTATTGACGATGAAACACAGAAATTGCATCGGAATTAAATACAATAGGCACAATGCCGACTTAAGTACAAGAAGACTGACTCTTCCTACTGTCTATGTTTTTAACCATTCCTGTGACACTAGTTATAGATTCCGATGCTTCACTCCAGGTTTACTGTATCCCTTGGACGTACTTATTGACGATGAAACACAGAAATTGCATCGGAATTAAATACAAAAAGCACAGTGCCGACTTAAGTACAAGAAGACTGACTTTTCTTACTGACTATGTTTGAACCATTCCTGTGACACTAGTTATAGATTCCGATGCTTCACTTCAGGTTTACTGTATCCCTCTGACCGTCTTATTGACGATAAAACACAGAAATTGCATCAGAATTAAATACAAAGGCACAATGCCGATATAAGTACAAGAAGACTGACTCTTCTTACTGTCTACGTTTTGAACCATTCCTGTGACACTAGTTATAGACTTCGATGCTTCAATCCAGGTTTACTGTATCCCTTGGACCTTCTTATTGCCGATGAAACACAGAAATTGCATCGGAGTTGAATACAAAAGGCACACTGCCGACTTAAGTAAAAGAAGTCTGACTCTTCTTACTGTCTATGTTGTTAACCATTCCTGTGACACTAGTTATAGATTCCGACGATTCACTCCAGGTTTACTGTATCCCTTGGACCCTCTTATTGACGATGAAACACAGAAATTGCATCAGAATTAAATAGAAAAGACACAATGAGAACTTAAGTACAAGAAGACTGACTCACCTCACTGACTATGTTTTGAACCATTCCTGTGACACTAGTGATAGATTCCGATGCTTCACTTCAGGTTTACTGTATCCCTTGGACCTTCTTATTGACGATGAAACACAGAAATTGCATCGGAATTAAATAGAAAAAGCACAATGCCGACTTAAGTACAAGAATACTGACTCATCTTACATTCTATGTTTTGAACCATCCCTGTGACACTAGTTATAGATTCCGATGCTTCACTCCAGGTTTACTGTATCCCTTGCACCTACTTATTGACGATGAAACACAGAAATTGCATCGGAATTAAATACAAAAAGCACAATGCCGACTTAAGTACAAGAAGACTGACTCTTCTTACTGACTATGTTTTGAACCATTCCTGTAACACTAGTTATAGATTCCGATGCTTCACTTCAGGTTTACTGTATCCCTCTGACCTTCTTATTGACGATGAAACACAGAAATTGCATCAGAATTAAATACAAAAGGCAGAATGCCGAATTAAGTACAAGAAGACTGACTCTTCTTACTGTCTATGTTTTGAATATTCCTGTGACACTAGTTATAGACTCCGATGCTTCACCCCAGGTTTACTGTATAACTTGGACCTTCTTATTGACGATGAAACACAGAAATGGCATCGGAATTAAATACAAAAGGCACAATGCTGACCTAAGTAAAAGAAGTCTGACTCTTCTTACTGTCTATGGTTTGAACCATTCCTGTGACACTAGTTATAGATTCCGATGCTTCACTCCAGGTTTACTGTTTAGCTTGGACCTTCTTATTGACGATGAAACACAGAAATTGCATCAGAATTAAATAGAAAAGGCACAATGATGACTTAAGTACAAGAAGACTGACTCTTCTTACTGACTATGTTTTGAACCATTCCTGGGACACTAGTCATAGATTCCGATGCTTCACTTCAGGATTACTGTATCCCTCTGATCTTCATAATGACAATGAAACACAGAAATTGCATCGGAATTAAATACAAAAGGCACAATGCCGACTTAAGTACAAGAAGTGTGACTCTTCTTACTGTCTATGATTTCAACCATTCCTGTGACACTAGTTATGGATTCCGATGCATCACTCTGGGTTTACTGTATCCCTTGGACCATCTTATTGACGATGAAACATAGAAATAGAATCAGAATTAAATAGAAAAGGCACAATGGTGACTTAAGTACAAAAAGACTGACTCTTCTTACTGACTATGATTTGAACCATTCCTGTGACACTAGTTGTAGATTCCTATGATTCACTTCAGGTTAACTGTATCCCTTGGACCTTCTTATTGACGATGAAACACAGAAATTGCATCGGAATTAAATACAAAAGGCACAATACCGACTTAAGTACAAGAAGACGGACAATTCTTACTGACTATGCTTTGAACCATTCCTGTGACACTAGTCATTGATTCCAATGCTTCACTTCAGGATTACCGTATCCCTCTGACCTTCTTATTGACGATGAAACACAGAAATTGCATCGGAATTAATTACAAAAAGCAAAAGGCCGACTTAAGTACAAGATGACTGACTCTTCTTACTGTCTAAGTTTTGAACCATCCCTGGGACACTAGTTTTAGATTCCGATGCTTCACTCCAGGTTTACTGTATCCCTTGGACCTTCTTATTGACGATGAAACACAGATATTGCATCGGAATTAATTACAATAGGCACAATACCGACTTAAATACAAGAAGACTGACTCTTCCTACTGTCTATGTTTATAACCATTCCTGTGACACTAGTTATAGTTTCCGATGCTTCTTTTCAGGTTTACTGTATCCCTTGGACCTTCTTATTGACGATGAAACATAGAAATTGCATCGGAATTAAATATAAAAAGCACAATGCCGACTTAAGTACAAGAATACTGACTCATCTTACAGTCTATGTTTTGAACCATCCCTGTGACACTAGTTATAGATTCCGATGCTTCACTCCAGGTTTACTGTATCCCTTGGACCTACTTATTGACGATGAAACACAGAAATTGCATCAGAATTAAATACAAAAGGCACAATGCCGAATTAAGTACAAGAAGACTGACTCTTCTTACTGTCTATGTTTTGAACCATTCCTGTGACACTAGTTACAGACTCCGATGCTTCACTCCAGGTTTACTGTATCCCTTGGACCTCCTTATTGACGATGAAACACAGAAATAGCATCGGAATTAGATACAAAAGGCACAATGCCAACTTAAGTACAAGAAGACTGACTCTTCTTACTGTCTATGTTTTGAACCATTCCTCTGACACTAGTTATAGACTCCGATGCTTCACTCCTGGTTTACTGTATAACTTGGACCTTCTTATTGACGATGAAACAAAGAAATGGCATCGGAATTAAATACAAAAGGCACAATGCTGACCTAAGTAAAAGAAGTCTGACTCTTCTTACTGTCTATGGTTTGAACCATTCCTGTGACACTAGTTATAGATTCCGATGCTTCATTCCAGGTTTACTGTTTACCTTGGACCTTCTTATTGACGATGAAACACAGAAATTGCATCAGAATTAAATAGAAAATGCACAATGATGACTTAAGTACAAGAAGACTGACTCTTCTTACTGACTATGTTTTGAACCATTCCTGGGACACTAGTCATAGATTCCAATGCTTCACTTCAGGATTACTGTATCCCTCTGATCTTCATAATGACGATGAAACACAGAAATTGCATCGGAATTAAATACAAAAGGCACAATGCCGACTTAAGTACAAGAAGTCTGACTCTTCTTACTTCTATGTTTTGAACCATTCCTGTGACACTAGTTATGGATTCCGATGCATCACTCTGGGTTTACTGTATCCCTTGGACCATCTTATTGACGATGAAACATAGAAATTGAATCAGAATTAAATAGAAAAGGCACAATGGTGACTTAAGTACAAGAAGACTGACTCTTCTTTCTGACTATGAATTGAACCATTCCTGTGACACTAGTTGTAGATTCCTATGCTACACTTCAGGTTAACTGTATCCCTTGGACCTTCTTATTGACGATGAAACACAGAAATTGCATCCGAATTAAATACAAAAGGCACAATACCGACTTAAGTACAAGAAGACGGACTCTTCTTACTGACAATGTTTTGAACCATTCCTGTGACACTACTCATAGATTCCAATGCTTCACTTCAGGATTACCGTATCCCTCTGACCTTCTTATTGACGATGAAACACAGAAATTGCATCGGCATTAATTACGAAAAACAAAATGCCGACTTAAGTACAAGATGACTGACTCTTCTTACTGTCTAAGTTTTGAACCAGCCCTGGGACACTAGTTTTAGATTCCGACGCTTCACTCCAGGTTTACTGTATCCCTTGTACCTTCTTATTGACGATGAAACACAGAAATTGCATCGGAATTAAATACAATAGGCACAATGCCGACCTAAGTACAAGAAGACTGACTCTTCCTACTGTCTATGCTTTTAACCATTCCTGTGACACTAGTTACAGATTCCGATGCTTCACTTCAGGATTACTGTATCCCTTGGACCTTCTTATTGACGATGAAACACAGAAATTGCATCGGAATTAAATAGAAAAGGCACAATGCTGACTTAAGTACAAGAATATGACTCATCTTACTGTCTATGTTTTGAACCATCCCTGTGACCCTAGTTATAGATTCCAATGCTTCACTCCAGGTTTACTGTATCCCTTGGACCTACTTATTGACGATGAAACACAGAAATTGCATCGCAATTAAATACAAAAGGCACAATGCCGACTTAAGTACAAGATGACTGACTCTTCTTACTGTCTATGTTTTGAACCATCCCTGAGACACTTGTTATAGATTCCGATGTTTCACTCGAGGGTTACTGTATCCCTTTGACCTTCTTTTTGATGATGAAACACAGAAATTGTATCGGAATTAAATTGGAAAGGCACAATACCGACTTAAGTACAAGAAGACTGACTCTTCCTACTGTCTATGTTTGAACCATTCCTGTCACACTAGTCTTTTATTCCGATGCTTCACTTCAGGTTTACTGAATCCCTTGGCCCTTCTTATTGACGATGAAACACAGAAATTGCATCGGAATTAAATAGATAAAGCACAATGCCGACTTAAGTACAAGAATACTGACTCATCTTACAGTCTATGTTTTGAACCGTTTCTGTGACACTAGTTATAGATTCCGATGCTTCACTCCAGGTTTACTGTATCCCTTGGACCTTCTTATTGACGATGAAACACAGAAATTGCATCAGAATTAAATACAAAAGGCAGAATGCCGAATTAAGTACAAGAAGACTGACTCTTCTTACTGTCTATGTTTTGAACCATTCCTGTGACACTAGTTATAGACTCCGATGCTTCACTCCAGGTTTACTGTATCCCTTGGACCTTCTTATTGACGATGAAAGACAGAAATGGCATCGGAAGTAAATACAAAAGGCACAATGCTGACTTAAGTAAATGAAGTCTAACTCTTCTTACTGTCTATGATTTGAACCATTCCTGTGACACTAGTTATAGATTAAGATGCTTCACTCCAGGTTCACTGCATCCCTTGGACCTACTTATTGACGATGAAACACAGAAATTGCATCGGAATTAAATACAAAAGGCACAATGCCGACTTAAGTACAAGAAGTCTGACTCTTCTCACTGTCTATGATTTGAACCATTCCTGTGACACTAGTTATGGATTCCGACGCATCACTCTGGGTTTACTGTATCCCTTGGACCATCTTATTGACGATGAAACATAGAAATTGAATCAGAATTAAATAGAAAAGGCACAATGGTGACTTAAGTACAAGAAGACTGACTCTTCTTACTGACTATGACTTGAACCATTCCTGTGACACTAGTTGTAGATTCCTATGATTCACCTCAGGTTAACTGTATCCCTCTGACCTTCTTATTGACGATGAAACACAGAAATTGCATCGGAATTAATTACAAAAAGCAAAATGCCGATTTAAGTACAAGATGACTGACTCTTCTTACTGTCTAAGTTTTGAACCATCCCTGGGATACTAGTTTTAGATTCCGATGCTTCACTCCAGGTTTACTGTATCCCTTGGATCTTCTTATTGACGATGAAACACAGAAATTGCATCGGAATTAAATACGATAGGCTCTATGCCGACTTAAGTACAAGAAGACTGACTCTTCCTACTGTCTATGCTTTTAACCATTCCTGCGACACTAGTTATAGATTCCGATGCTTCACTTCAGGATTACTGTATCCCTTGGACCTTCTTATTGACGATGAAACACAGAAATTGCATCGGAATTAAATAGAAATGGCACAATGCTGACTTAAGTACAAGAATACTGACTCATCTTACTGTCTATGTTTTGAACCATCCCTGTGACCCTAGTTATAGATTCCGATGCTTCACTCCAGGTTTTCTGTATCCCTTTGTCCTACTTATTGAAGATGAAACACAGAAATTGCATCGGAATTAAATACAAAAAGCACAGTGCCGACTTAAGTACAAGAAGACTGACTCTTCTTACTGACTATGTTTTGAACGATTCCTGTGACACTAGTTATAGATTCCGATGCTTCACTTCAGGTTTACTGTATCCCTCTGACCTTCTTATTGACGATAAAACACAGAAATTGCATCAGAATTAAATACAAAAGGCACAATGCCGAATTAAGTACAAGAAGATTGACTATTCTTACTGTGTACGTTTTGAACCATTCCTGTGACACTAGTTATAGACTTCGATGCTTCACTCCAGGTTTACTGTATCCCTTGGACCTTCTTATTGCCGATGAAACACAGAAATTGCATCGGAGTTGAATACAAAAGGCACACTGCCGACTTAAGTAAAAGAAGTCTGACTCTTCTTACTGTCTATGTTTTTAGCCATTCCTGTGACACTAGTTATAGATTCTGATCCTTCACTCCAGGTTTACTGTATCCCTTGGACCTTCTTATGGACGATGAAACACAGAAATTGCATCAGAATTAAATAGAAAAGGCACAATGATAACTTAAATACAAGAAGACTGACTCTTCTTACTGTCTATGTTTTGAACCATCCCTGAGACACTTGTTATAGATTCCGATGCTTCACTCGAGGGTTACTGTATCCCTTGGACCTTCTTGTTGACGATGAAACACAGAAATTGCAGCGGAATTAAATACAATAGGCAAACTGCCACTTAAGTACAAGAAGACTGACTCTTCCTACTGTCTATGTTTTGAACCATTCCTGTGACACTAGTCATAGATTCCGATGTTCACTTCAGGTTTACTGTATGCCTTGGACCTTCTTATTGACGATGAAACACAGAAATTGCATCGGAATTAAATACAAAAAGCACAATACCGACTTAAGTACAAGAAGGCTGACTCATCTTACTGACTATGTTTGAAACATTCCTGTGACACTAGTCATAGATTCCGCTGCTTCACGTCAGGTTTACTGTATCCCTCCGACCGTATTATTGACGATGAAACAAGGAAATTGCATCGGAATTAAATAGAAAAGGCACAATGCCGACTTAAGTACAAGAAGACTGAATCTTCCAACTCTCTATGTTTTGAACCATTCCTGTGACACTAGTTATAGATTCCGATGCTTCACTTCAGGTTTACTGTATCCCTCTGACCGTCTTATTGACAATGAAACACAGAAATTGCATCGGAATTTAATAGGAAACGCACAATGCCGACATAAGTACTAGAAGACTCAATCTTCCAACTCTCTATGTTTTGAACCATTCCTGTGACACTAGTTATAGATTGCGATGCTTCACTTCAGGTTTACTGTATCCCTCTGACCTTCTTATTGACGATGAAACACAGAAATTGCATCGGAATTAAATAGAAAACGCACAATACCGACTTAAGTACAAGAAGACTGACTCTTCCTACGGTCTATGTTTTCAACCATTCCTGTGACATTAGTTTTTTATTCAGATGCTTCACTTGAGGTTTACTGTATCCCTCGGACCTTCTTACGGACGATGAAACACAGAAATTGCGTCGGAATGAAATACAAAAGGCACAATGCCGACTTAAGTACAAGAAGACTGAATCTTCCAACTCTCTATGTTTTGAACCATTCCTGTGACACTAGTTATAGATTCCGATGCTTCACTTCAGGTTTACTGTATCCTACTGACCTTATTGACGATGAAACACAGATATTGCATCAGAATTAAATACAAAAGGCACAATGCCGAATTAAGTACAAGAAGACTGACTCTTCTTATTGTCTATGTTTTGAACCATTCCTGTGACACTAGTTATAGACGTCGATGCTTCAATCCAGGTTTTCTGTATCCC
The DNA here is from genome assembly GCF_021461385.2 of Schistocerca piceifrons. Classification (NCBI taxonomy): domain Eukaryota; kingdom Metazoa; phylum Arthropoda; class Insecta; order Orthoptera; family Acrididae; genus Schistocerca; species Schistocerca piceifrons. Next base: position 28,320 of record NW_025728690.1, read on the forward strand.
TTGGACCTTCTTATTGCCGATGAAACACAGAAATTGCCACGGAATTAAATACAAAAGGCACAATGCCGACTTAAGTAAGAGAAGTCTGACTCTTCTTACTGTCTATGTTTTGAACCATTCCTTTGACACTAGTTATAGATTCCGATGCTTCACTCCAGGTTTACTGTATCCCATGGATCTTCTTATTGCCGATGAAACACAGAAATTGCATCGGAATTAAATAGAAAAGGCACTATGCCGACATAAGTACAAGAAGACTGAATCTTCCAACTCTCTATCTTTTGAACCATTCCTGTGACACTAGTTATAGATTCCGATGCTTCGCTTCAGGTTTACTGTACCCCTCCGACCGTCCTATTGACGATGAAACACAGAAATTGCATCGGAATTAAATTGTTAAGTCACAATACCGACTTAAGTACAAGGAGACTGACTCTTCCTACGGTCTATGTTTTGAACAATTCCTGTGACACTAGTTTTTTATTCCGATGCTTCACTTCAGGTTTACTGTATCCCTGGGCCCTTCTTATTGACGATGAAACACAGAAATTGCATCGGAATTAAATAGAAAAAGTACAATGAGGACTTAAGTAAGAGATTACTGACTCATCTTACTGTCTATGTTTTGAACCGTTTCTGTGACACTAGTTATAGATTCCGATGCTTCACTCCAGGTTTACTGTATCCCTTGGACCTTCTTATTGACGATGAAACACAGAAATTGCATCGGAATTAAATACAAAAGGCACAGTACCGACTTAACTACAAGAAGACTGACTCTTCTTACTGACTATGTTTTGAACCATTCCTGGGACACTAGTCATAGATTCCGATGCTTCACTTCAGGATTACTGTATCCCTCTGATTTTCATAATGACGATGAAACACAGAAATTGCATCGGAATTAAATCCAAAAGCACAATGCCGACTTAAGTACAAGAAGACTGACTCTTCTTACTGTCTATGATTTGAACCATCCCTGTTACACCAGTTATAGATTCCGATGCTTCAGTCCAGGTTTATTGTATCCCTTGGACCTTATTATTGACGATGAAACACAGAAATTGCATCGGACTTAAATACAATAGGCACTATGCCTACTTAAGTACAAGAAGACTGACTCTTCTTACAGACTATGTTTTGTACCATTCCTGTGACACTAGACATAGATTCCGATGCTTCACTTCAGGTTCACTGTATCCCTCTGACCGTCTTATTGACGATGAAACACAGAAATTGCATCGGAATTAAATAGGAAACGCACAATGCCGACATAAGTACTAGAAGACTGAATCTTCCAACTCTCTATGTTTTGAACCATTCCTGTGACACTATTTATAGATTCCGATGCTTCACTTCAGGTTTACTGTATCCCTCTGACCTTCTTATTGACGATGAAACACAGAAATTGCATCGGAATTAAATAGATAAAGCACAATGCCGACTTAAGTACAAGAATACTGACTCGTTTTACTCTCTATGTTTTGAACCGTCCCTGTGACCATAGTTATAGATTCCGATGCTTCACTCCAGGTTTACTGTATCCCTTGGACCTTCTTATTGACGATGAAACACCGAAATTGCATCGGAATTAAATACAAAAAGCACAATGCCGACTTAAGTACAAGAAGACTGACTCCTCTTACTGACTATGTTTTGAACCATTCCTGTAACACTAGTTATACATTCCGATGCTTCACTTCAGGTTTACTGTATCCCTCTGACCTTCTTATTGACGATGAAACACAGAAATTGCATCAGAATTAAATGCAAAAGGCACAATGCCGAATTAAGTACAAGAAGACTGACTCTTCCTACTGTCTATGTTTTGAACCATTCCTGTGACACTAGCTATAGACTCCGATGCTTCACTCCAGGTTTACTGTATCACTTGGACCTTCTTATTGACGGTGAAACACAGAAATATCATCGGAATTAAATACAAAAGGCACAATGCTGACTTAAGTAAAAGAAGTCTGATTCTTCTTACTGACTATGTTTTGAACCATTCCTGGGACACTAGTCATAGATTCCGATGCTTCACTTCAGGATTACTGTATCCCTCTGATCTTCTTAATGACGATGAAAGACAGATATTGCATCGGAATTAAATCCAAATTCACAATGCCGACTTAAGTACAAGAAGACTGACTCTTCTTACTGTCTATGTTTTGAACCACCCTGGGACACTAGTTATAGATTCCGTCGCTTCACTCCAGGTTTACTGTATCCCTTGGACCTTCTTATTGACGATGAAACACAGAAATTGCATCGGAATTAAATACAATAGGCACTATGCCTACTTAAGTACAAGAAGACTGACTCTTCCTACTGTCTATGTTTTTAACCATTCCTGTGACACTAGTCATAGATTCCGATGCTTCACTTCAGGTTTACTGTATCCCTGGGACCTTCTTATTGACGATGAAACACAGAAATTGCATCGGAATTAAATACAAAAGGCAGAATACCGACTTAAGTACAAGAAGACTGACTCTTTATACTGACTATGCTTTGAACCATTCCTGTGACACTAGGCATACATTCCGATGCTTCACTTCAGGTTCACTGTTACCCTCTGACCGTCTTATTGACGATGAAACACAGAATTTGCATCGGAATTAAATAGAAAAGGCACAATGCCGACATAAGTACTAGAAGACTGAATCTTCCTACTCTCTATGTTTTGAACCATTCCTGTGACACTAGTTATAGATTCCGATGCTTCACTTCAGGTTTACTGTATCCCTCTGACCTTCTTATTGACGATGAAACACAGAAACAGCATCGGAATTAAATACAAAAGACACAATGCTGACTTAAGTAAAAGAAGTCTGACTCTTCTTACTGTCTATGGTTTGAACCATTCCTGTGACACTAGTTATAGATTCCGATGCTTCACTCCAGGTTTACTGTATACCTTGGACCTTCTTATATACGATGAAACACAGAAATTGCATCAGAATTAAATAGAAAAGGCACAATGATGTCTTAAGTACAAGAAGACTGACTCTTCTAACTGACTATGTTTTGAACCATTCCTAGGACACTAGTCATAGATTCCGATGCTTCACTTCAGGATTACTGTATCCCTCTGATCTTCTTAATGACGATGAAACACAGAAATTGCATCGGAATTAAATCCAAAAGCACAATGCCGAATTGAGTACAAGAAGATTGACTCTTCTTACTGTCTATGTTTTGAACCATCCCTGGGACACTAGGTATAGATTCCGATGCTTTACTCCAGGTTTACTGTATCCCTTGGACCTTCGTATTGACGATGAAGCACAGAAATTGCATCGGAATTAAATACAATAGGCACTATGCCTACTTAAGTACAAGAAGACTGACTCTTCCTACTGTCTATGTTTTGAACCATTCCTGTGACACTAGTCATAGATTCCGATGCTTCACTTCAGGTTTACTGTATCCCTTGGACCTTCTTAGTGACGATGAAACACAGAAATTGCATCGGAATTAAATACAAAAGGCACAATACCGAGATAAGTACAAGATACTGACTCTTCTTACTGACTATGATTTGAACCATTCCTGTGACACTAGGCATAGATTCCGATGCTTCACTTCAGGTTCACTGTTACCCTCTGACCGTCTTATTGACGATGAAACACAGAAATTGCATCGGAATTAAATAGAAAAGGCACAATGCCGACATAAGTACTAGAAGACTCAATCTTCCAACTCTCTATGTTTTGAACCATTCCTGTGACACTAGTTATAGATTGCGATGCTTCACTTCAGGTTTACTGTATCCCTCTGACCTTCTTATTGACGATGAAACACAGAAATTGCGTCGGAATGAAATACAAAAGGCACAATGCCGACTTAAGTACAAGAAGACTGAATCTTCCAACTCTCTATGTTTTGAACCATTCTTGTGACACTAGCCATAAATTCCAATGCTTCACTTCAGGATTACTGTATCCCTCTGATCTTCTTAATGACGATGATACACAGAAATTGCATCGGAATTAAATACAAAAGGCACAATGCCGACTTAAGTACAAGAAGACTGACTCTTCTTACTGTCTATGTTTAGAACCATCCGTGGGACACTAGTTATAGATTCTGATGCTTCACTCCATGTTTACTGTATCCCTCTGACCTTCTTATTGACGATGAAACACAGAAATTGCATCGGAATTAAATTGAAAACGCACAATACCGACTTAAGTACAAGAAGACTGACTCTTCCTACTGCCTATGTTTTCAACCATTCCTGTGACACAAGTTTTTTATTCAGATGCTTCACTTGAGGTTTACTGTCTCCCTCGGACCTTCCTATGGACGATGAAACACAGAAATTGCATCGCAATGAAATACAAAAGGCACAATGCCGACTTAAGTACAAGAAGACTGTATCTTCCAACTCTCTATGATTTGAACAATTCCTGTGACACTAGTTACAGATTCTGATGCTTCACTTCAGGTTTTCTGTATCCCATTGACCTTGTTATAGACGATGAGACACAGAAATAGCATCGGAATTAAATAGAAAAGGCACAATACCGACTTAAGTACAGGAAGACTGACTCTTCCTACTGTCTATGTTTTGAACCATTCCTGTGACACTAGTTATAGATTCCGATGCTTCACTTCAGGTTTACTGTATCCCTTGGACCTTCTTATTGACGCTTAAACACACAAATTGCATCGGAATTAAATACTAAAGGCACAATGCCGACCTAAGTACAAGAAGACTGGCTCTTCTTACTGACTATGTTTTGAACCATTCCTGTTACACTAGTTATAGATTCCGATGCTTCACTTCAGGTTTACTGTATCCCTCTCACCTTCTTATTGACGATGAAACACAGAAATTGCATCAGAATTAAATACAAAAGGCACAATGCCGGATGAAGTACAAGAAGGCTGACTCTTCTTACTGTTATGTTTTGAACCATTCCAGTGACACTAGTTACAGACTCCGATGCTTCACTACAGGTTTACTGTATGCCTTAGACCTCCTTATTGACGATGAAACACAGAAATAGCATCGGAATTAAATACAAAAGGCACAATGCCGACTTAAGCAAAAGAAGTCTGACTCTTCTTACTGTCCATGGTTTGAACTATTCCTGTGACGCTAGTTATACATTCCGATGCTTCACTCCAGGTTTACTGTATACCTTGGACCTTCTTATTGACGATGAAACACAGAAATTGCATCAGAATCAAATAGAAAATGCACAATGATGACGTAAGTACAAGAAGACTGACTGTTCTTACTGACTATGATTTGAACCATTCCTGTGATACTACTTATAGATTCCGATGATTCACTTCAGGTTTACTGTATCCCTTATACCTTCTTATTGACGATGAAACACAGAAATTGCATCGGAATTAAATACAATAGGCAGAATACCGACTTAAGTACAAGAAGACTGACTCTTCTTACTGACTATGTTTTGAACCACTCCTGTAACACTAGTCATAGATTCCGATGCTTCACTTCAGGATTACTGTATCCCTCTGATCTTCTTAATGACGATGAAATACAGAAATTGCATCGGAATGATATACAAAAGGCACAATACCGACTTAAGTACAAGAAGACTGCCTCTTCTTACTCCCTATGTTTTGAACCATTCCTGTGACACTAGTCATAGATTCCGATGCATCACTTCAGGTTTACTGTATCCCTTGGACCTTCTTATTGACGATGAAACACAGAAATTGCATCGGAATTAAATAGAAAACGCACAATGCCGACATAAGTACAAGAAGACTGAATATTCCAACTCTCTATGCTTTGAACCATTCCTGTGACACTAGTTATAGATTCCGATGCTTCACTTCAGGTTTACTGTATCCCTTTGACCTTCTTATTGACGATGAATCACAGAAATTGCATCGGAATTAAATTGGAAAGGCACAGTACCGACTTAAGTACAAGAAGACTGACTCTTCCTACTGTCTATGTTTTGAACCATTCAGGTGACACTATTTTTTTATTCCGATGCTTCACTTCAGGTTTACTGTATCCCTCTGACCTTCTTATTGACGATGAAACACTGAAATTGCATCAGAATTAAATACAAAAGGCACAATGCCAAATTAAGTACAAGAAGACTGACTCTTCTTACTGTCTATGTTTTGAACCATTCCTGTGACACTAGTTACAGACTCCGATGCTTCACTCCAGGTTTACTGTATCCTTGGACCTCCTTATTGACGATGAAACACAGAATTAGCATCGGAATTAGATACAAAAGGCAGAATGCCAACTTAAGTAAAAGAAGTCTGACTCTTCTTACTGTCTATGGTTTGAACCATTCCTGTGACACTAGTTATAGATTTCGAAGCTTCACTACAGGTTTACTGTATACCTTGGACCTTCTTATTGACGATGAAACACAGAAATTGTATCGGAATTAAATAGAAAAGGCACAATGCCGACTTAAGTACAGGAATACTGACTCATCTTTACTGCCTATGTTTTGAACCGTCTCTGTGACACTAGTTATACATTCCGATGCTTCACTCCAGGTTTACTGTATACCTTGGACCTTCTTATTGACGATGAATCACAGAAATTGCATCAGAATCAAATAGAAAAGGCACAATGATGACTTAAGTACAAGAAGACTCACTGTTCTTACTGACTATGTTTTGAACCATTCCTGTGATACTAGTTATAGATTCCGATGATTCACATCAGGTTTACTGTATCCCTTATAACTTCTTATTGACGATGAAACACAGAAATTGCATCGGAATTAAATACAAAAGGCACAATACCGACTAAAGTACAAGAAGACTGATTCTTCTTTCTGACTATGTTTTGAACCATTCCTGTGACACTAGCCATAGATTCCGATGCTTCACTTCAGGATTACTGTATCCCTCTGATCTTCTTAATGACGATGATACTCAGAAATTGCATCGGAATGAAATACAAAAGGCACAATGCCGACTTAAGTACAAGAAGACTGACTCTGCCTACTGTCTATGTTTTGAACCATTCCTGTGACACTAGTTATAGATTCCGATGCTTCACTTCAGGTGTACTGTATCCCTAGGACGTTCTTATTGACGCTTAAACACACAAATTGCATCGGAATTAAAAACAAAAGGCACAATGCCGACGTAAGTACAAGAAGACTGACTCTTCTTACTGACTATTTTTTGAACCAATCCTGTGACACTAGTTATAGATTCCGATGGTTCATTTCAGGTTTACTGTATCCCTTGGACCATCTTATTGACGATGAAACACAGAAATTGCATCGGAATTAAATACAAAAGGCACAATGCCGACTTAAGTACAAGAAGACTGACTCTTCTTACTGACTATGTTTTGAACCATTCCTGATACACTAGTTATAGATTCCGATGCTTCACTTCAGGTTTACTGTATCCCTCTCACCTTCTTATTGACGATGAAACACAGAAATAGCATCAGAATTAAATACAAAAATCACAATGCCGGATTAAGTACAAGAAGACTGACTCTTCTTACTGTTATGTTTTGAACCATTCCAGTGACACTAGTTACAGACTCCGATGCTTCACTACAGGTTTACTGTATGCCTTGGACCTCCTTATTGACGATGAAACACAGGAATAGCATCGGAATTAAATACACAAGGCACAATGCCGACTTAAGTAAAAGAAGTCTGACTCTTCTTACTGACTATGGTTTGAACCATTCCTGTGACACTAGTTATACATTCCGATGCTTCACTCCAGGTTTACTGTATACCTTGGACCTTCTTATTGACGATGAAACACAGAAATATCATCAGAATCAAATAGAAAATGCACAATGATGACTTAAGTACAAGAAGACTGACTGTTCTTACTGACTATGATTTGAACCATTCCTGTGATACTAGTTATAGATTTCGATGATTCACTTCAGGTTTACTGTATCCCTTATACCTTCTTTTTGACGATGAAACACAGAAATTGCATTGGAATTAAATACAAAAGGCACAATACCGACTTAAGTACAAGAAGACTGACTCTTCTTACTGACTAAGTTTGAACCATTCCTGTGACACTAGTCATAGATTCCGATGCATCACTTCAGGTTTACTGTATCCCTTGTACCTTCTTATTGACGATGAAACACAGAAATTGCATCGGAATTAAATAGAAAACGCACAATGCCGACATAAGTACAAGAGGACAGAATCTTCCAACACTCTATGCTTTCAACCATTCCTGTGACACTAGTTATAGATTCCGATGCTTCACTTCAGGTTTACTGTATCCCTCTGACCTTCTTATTGACGATGAAACACAGAAATTGCATCGGAATTAAATTGGAAAGGCACAATACCGACTTAAGTACAAGAAGACTGACTCTTCCTACTGTCTATGTTTTGAACCATTCCTGTGACACTAGTTTTTTATTCCGATGCTTCACCTCAGGTTTACTGTATCCCTCTGACCTTCTTATTGACGATGAAACACAGAAATTGCATCAGAATTAAATACAAAAGGCACAATGCCGAATTAGGTACAAGAAGACTGACTCTTCTTACTGTCTATGTTTGAACCATTCCTGTGACACTAGTTAAAGACTCCGATGCTTCACTCCAGGTTTACTGTATCCCTTGGACCTCCTTATTGACGATGAAACACAGAAATAGCATCGGAATTAGATACAAAAGGCACAATGCCAACTTAAGTAAAAGAAGTCTGACTCTTCTTACTGTCAATGGTTTGAACCATTCCTGTGACACTAGTTATAGATTCCGAAGCTTCACTCCAGGTTTACTGTATACCTTGGACCTTCTTATTGACGATGAAACACAGAAATTGTATCGGAATGAAATAGAAAAGGCACAATGCCGACTTAAGTACAGGAATACTGATTCATCTTTACTGTCTATGTTTTGAACCGTCTCTGTGACACTAGTTATACATTCCGATGCTTCACTCCAGGTTTGCTGTATCCCCTGGACCTTCTTATTGACGATGAAACACAGACATTGCATCGGAATTAAATACAAAAGGCACAATGCCGACTTAAGTAAAGGAAGTCTGACTCTTCTTACTGTCTATGGTTTGAACCATTCCTGTGACACATAGATTCCGATGCTTCATTTCAGGTTTACTGTATCCTTCTGACCTTCTTATTGACGATGAAACACAGAAATTGCATCAGAATTAAATACAAAAGGCACAATGCCGAATTAAGTACAAGAAGACTGACTCTTCTTATTGTCTATGTTTTGAACCATTCCTGTGACACTAGTTATAGACGTCGATGCTTCAATCCAGGTTTTCTGTATCCCTTGGACCTTCTTATTGCCGATGAAACACAGAAATTGCCACGGAATTAAATACAAAAGGCACAATGCCGACTTAAGTAAAAGAAGTCTGACTCTTCTTACTGTCTATGATTTGAACCATTCCTTTGACACTAGTTATAGATTCCGATGCTTCACTCCAGGTTTACTGTATCCCATGGATCGTCTTATTGCCGATGAAACACAGAAATAGCATCGGAATTAAATAGAAAAGGCACTATGCCGACATAGGTACAAGAAGACTGAATCTTCCAACTCGCTATCTTTTAAACCATTCCTGTGACACTAGTTATAGATTCCGATGCTTCGCTTCAGGTTTACTGTACCCCTCCGACCGTCCTATTGACGATGAAACACAGAAATTGCATCGGAATTAAATTGTTAAGTCACAATACCGACTTAAGTACAAGAAGACTGACTCTTCCTACGGTCTATGTTTTGAACAATTCCTGTGACACTAGTTTTTTATTCTGATGCTTCACTTCAGGTTTACTGTATCCCTTGGCCCTTCTTATTGACGATGAAACACAGAAATTGCATCGGAATTAAATAGAAAAAGTACAATGACGACTTAAGTAAAAGATTACTGACTCATCTTCCTGTCTATGATTTGAACCGTCAATGTGAAACTAGTTACAGATTCCGATGCTTCACTCCAGGTTTACTGTATCCCTTGGACCTTCTTATTGACGATGAATCACAGATATTGCATCGGAAATAAATACAAAAAGCATAATGCCGACTTAAGTTCAAGAAGACTGACTCTTCTCACTGACTATGTTTTGAACCCTTCCTGTTACACTAGTTATAGATTCCGATGCTTCACTCCAGGTTTACTGTATACCTTGGACCTTCTTATTGACGATGAATCACAGAAATTGCATCAGAATCAAATAGAAAAGGCACAATGATGACTTAAGTACAAGAAGACTGACTGTTCTTACTGACTATGTTTTGAACCATTCCTGTGATACTAGTTATAGATTCCGATGATTCACTTCAGGTTTACTGTATCCCTTATACCTTCTTATTGACGATGAAACACAGAAATTGCATCGGAATTAAATACAATAGGCACAATACCGACTAAAGAACAAGAAGACTGACACTTCTTTCTGACTATGTTTTGAACCATTCCTGTGACACTAGCCATAGATTCCGATGCTTCACTTCAGGATTACTGTATCCCTCTGATCTTCTTAATGACGATGATACACAGAAATTGCATCGGAATTAAATACAAAAGGCACAATGCCGACTTAAGTACAAGAAGACTGACTCTTCTTACTGTCTATGTTTTGAACCATCCGTGGCACACTAGTTATAGATTCCGATGCTTCACTCCATGTTTACTGTATCCCTCTGACCTTCTTATTGACGATGAAACACAGAAATTGCATCGGAATTAAATTGAAAACGCACAATACCGACTTAAGTACAAGAAGACTGACTCTTCCTACTGCCTATGTTTTCAACCATTCCTGTGACACAAGTTTTTTATTCAGATGCTTCACTTGAGGTTTACTGTCTCCCTCGGACCTTCCTATGGACGATGAAACACAGAAATTGCATCGCAATGAAATACAAAAGGCACAATGCCGACTTAAGTTCAAGAAGACTGTATCTTCCAACTCTCTATGTTTTGAACAATTCCTGTGACACTAGTTACAGATTCTGATGCTTCACTTCAGGTTTTCTGTATCCCATTGACCTTGTTATAGACGATGAGACACAGAAATAGCATCGGAATTAAATAGAAAAGGCACAATACCGACTTAAGTACAGGAAGACTGACTCTTCCTACTGTCTATGTTTTGAACCATTCCTGTGACACTAGTTATAGATTCCGATGCTTCACTTCAGGTTTACTGTATCACTTGGACCTTCTTATTGACGCTTAAACACACAAATTGCATCGGAATTAAATACTAAAGGCACAATGCCGACCTAAGTACAAGAAGACTGGCTCTTCTTACTGAGTATGTTTTGAACCAATCCTGTGACACTAGTTATAGATTCGGATGGTTCATTTCAGGTTTACTGTATCCCTTGGACCATCTTATTGACGACGAAACACAGAAATTGCATCGGAATTAAATACAAAAGGCACAATGCCGACTTAAGTACAAGACGACTGACTCTTCTTACTGACTATGTTTTGAACCATTCCTGTTACACTAGTTATAGAATCCGATGCTTCACTTCAGGTTTACTGTATCCCTCTCACCTTCTTATTGACGATGAAACACAGAAATTGCATCAGAATTAAATACAAAAGGCACAATGCCGGATTAAGTACAAGAAGACTGACTCTTCTTACTGTTATGTTTTGAACCATTCCAGTGACACTAGTTACAGACTCCGATGCTTCACTACAGGTTTACTGTATGCCTTGGACCTCCTTAATGACGATGAAACACAGAAATAGCATCGGAATTAAATACAAAATGCACAATGCCGACTTAAGTAAAAGAAGTCTGACTCTTCTTACTGTCTATGGTTTGAACTATTCCTGTGACACTAGTTATACATTCCGATGCTTCACTCCAGGTTTACTGTATACCTTGGACCTTCTTATTGACGATGAAACACAGAAATTGCATCAGAATCAAATAGAAAATGCACAATGATGACGTAAGTACAAGAAGACTGACTGTTCTTACTGACTATGATTTGAACCATTCCTGTGATACTAGTTATAGATTCCGATGATTCACTTCAGGTTTACTGTATCCCTTATACCTTCTTATTGACGATGAAACACAGAAATTGCATCGGAATTAAATACAATAGGCACAATACCGACTTAAGTACAAGAAGACTGACTCTTCTTACTGACTATGTTTGAACCATTCCTGTGACACTACTCATAGATTCCGATGCTTCACTTCAGGTTTACTGTATCCCTCTGACCTTCTTATTGACGATGAAACACAGAAATTGCATCAGAATTAAATACAAAAGGCACAATGCCGAATTAAGTACAAGAAGACTGACTCTTCTTACTGTCTATGTTTTGAACCATTCCTGTGACACTAGTTACAGACTCCGATGCTTCACTCCAGGTTTACTGTATCCTTGGACCTCCTTATTGACGATGAAACACAGAATTAGCATCGGAATTAGATACAAAAGGCAGAATGCCAACTTAAGTAAAAGAAGTCTGACTCTTCTTACTGTCTATGGTTTGAACCATTCCTGTGACACTAGTTATAGATTTCGAAGCTTCACTACAGGTTTACTGTATACCTTGGACCTTCTTATTGACGATGAAACACAGAAATTGTATCGGAATTAAATAGAAAAGGCACAATGCCGACTTAAGTACAGGAATACTGACTCATCTTTACTGTCTATGTTTTGAACCGTCTCTGTGACACTAGTTATACATTCCGATGCTTCACTCCAGGTTTGCTGTATCCCTTGGACCTTCTTACTGACGATGAAACACAGACATTGCATCGGAATTAAATACAAAAGGCACAATGCCGACTTAAGTAAAGGAAGTCTGACTCTTCTTACTGTCTATGGTTTGAACCATTCCTGTGAAACTAGTTATAGATTCCGATGCTTCACTCCAGGTTTACTGTATACCTTATACTCTCTTATTTACGATGAAACACAGAAATTGCATCGGAATTAAATACAAAAGGCACAATACCGTCTTAAGTACAAGAAGACTGACTCTTCTTACTGACTATGTATTGAAACATTCCTGTGACACTAGTCATAGATTCCGATGCTTCACTTCAGGATTACTGTATCCCTCTGAACTTCTTAATGACGTTGAAACACAGAAATAGCATCGGAATTAAATACAAAAGGCACAATGCCGACATAAGTACAAGAAGACTGACTCTTCTTACTGTCTTTGCTTTGAACCATGCCTGGGACACTAGTTATAGATTCCGATGCTTCACTCCAGGTTTTCTGTATACCTTGGACCTTCTTATTGACGATGAATCACAGAAATTGCATCAGAATCAAATAGAAAAGGCACAATGATGACTTATGTACAAGAAGACTCACTGTTCTTACTGACTATGTTTTGAACCATTCCTGTGATACTAGTTATAGATTCCGATGATTCACTTCAGGTTTACTGTATCCCTTATAACTTCTTATTGACGATGAAACACAGAAATTGCATCGGAATTAAATACAAAAGGCACAATACCGACTACAGTACAAGAAGACTGATTCTTCTTTCTGACTATGTTTTCAACCATTCCTGTGACACTAGCCATAGATTCCGATGCTTCACTTCAGGATTACTGTATCCCTCTGATCTTCTTAATGACATGATACTCAGAAATTGCATCGGAATGAAATACAAAAGGCACAATGCCAACTTCAGTACAAGGAGACTGACTCTTCTTACTCTCTATGTTTTGAACCATCCGTGGGACACTAGTTATAGATTCCGATGCTTCACACCATGTTTACTGTAACACTCTGACCTTCTTATTGACGATGAAACACAGAAATTGCATCGGAATTAAATTGAAAACGCACAACACCGACTTAAGTTCAAGAAGACTGACTCATCCTACTGTCTATGTTTTCAACCATTCCTGTGACACAAGTTTTTTATTCAGATGCTTCACTTGAGGTTTACTGTATCCCTCGGACCTTCCTATGGACGATGAAACACAGAAATTGCATCGCAATGAAAAACAAAAGGCACAATGCCGACTGAAGTACAAGAAGACTGACTCTTCCTACTGTCTATGTTTTGAACAATTCCTGTGACACTAGTTATAGATTCCGATGCTTCACTTCACGTTTACTGTATCCGTTGGACCTTCTTATTGACGCTTAAACACACAAATTGCATCGGAATTAAAAACAAAAGGCACAATGCCGACGTAAGTACAAGAAGACTGACTCTTCTTACTGACTATGTTTTGAACCAATCCTGTGACACTAGTTATAGATTCCGATGGTTCATTTCAGGTTTACTGTATCCCTTGGACCATCTTATTGACGATGAAACACAGAAATTGCATCGGAATTAAATACAAAAGGCACAATGCCGACTTAAGTACAAGAAGACTGACTCTTCTTACTGACTATGCTTTGAACCATTCCTGATACACTAGTTATAGATTCCGATGCTTCACTTCAGGTTTACTGTATCCCTCTCACCTTCTTATTGACGATGAAACACAGAAATTGCATCAGAATTAAATACAAAAGGCACAATGCCGGATTAAGTACAAGAAGACTGACTCTTCTTACTGTTATGTTTTGAACCATTCCAGTGACACTAGTTACAGACTCCGATGCTTCACTACAGGTTTACTGTATGCCTTGGACCTCCTTATTGACGATGAAACACAGAAATAGCATCGGAATTAAATACAGAAGGCACAATGCCGACTTAAGTAAAAGAAGTCTGACTCTTCTTACTGTCTATGGTTTGAACCATTCCTGTGACACTAGTTATACATTCCGATGCTTCACTCCAGGTTTACTGTATACCTTGGACCTTCTTATTGACGATGAAACACAAAAATAGCATCAGAATCAAATAGAAAATGCACAATGATGACTTAAGTACAAGAAGACTGACTGTTCTTACTGACTATGATTAGAACCATTCCTGTGATACTAGTTATAGAATTCGATGATTCACTTCAGGTTTACTGTATCCCTTATACCTTCTTATTGACGATGAAACACAGAAATTGCATTGGAATTAAATACAAAAGGCACAATACCGACTTAAGTACAAGAAGACTGACTCTTCTTACTGACTATGTTTGAACCATTCCTGTGACATTAGTCATAGATTCCGATGCTTCACTTCAGGATTACTGTATCCCTCTGATCTTCTTAATGACGATGAAACACAGAAATTGCATCGGAATGAAATACAAAAGGCACAATGCTGACTTAAGTACAAGAAGACTGCCTCTTCTTACTCCCTATGTTTTGAACCATTCCTGTGACACTAGTCATAGATTCCGATGCATCACTTCAGGTTTACTGTATCCCTTGGACCTTCTTATTGACGATGAAACACAGAAATTGCATCGGAATTAAATACAAAAGGCACAATACCGACTTAAGTACAAGAACTGTCTCTTCCTACTGACTATGTTTTGAACCATACCTGTGACACTAGGCATAGATTCCGATGCTTCACTTCTGGTTTTCTGTACCCATCTGACCGTCTTATTGACGATGAAACACAGAAATTGCATCGGAATTAAATCGAAAACGCACAATGCCGACATAAGTACAAGAAGACTGAATCTTCCAACACTCTATGCTTTCAACCATTCCTGTGACACTAGTTATAGATTCCGATGGTTCACTTCAGGTTTACTGTATCCCTCTGACCTTCTTGTTGACGATGAAACACAGAAATTGCATCGGAATTAAATTGGAAAGGCACAATACCGACTTAAGTACAAGAAGACTGACTCTTCCTACTGTCTATGTTTTGAACCATTCCTGTGACACTAGTTTTTTATTCCGATGCTTCACTTCAGGTTTACTGTATCCCTCTGACCTTCTTATTGACGATGAAACACAGAAATTGCATCAGAATTAAATACAGAAGGCACAATGCCGACTTAAGTAAAGGAAGTCTGTCTCTTCTTACTGTCTATGGTTTGAACCATTCCTGTGACACTAGTTATAGATTCCGATGCTTCACTCCATTTTTACTGTATACCTTTTACCTTTTTATATACGATGAAACATAGAAAAAGCATCGGAATTAAATACAAAAGACACAATACCGACCTAAGTACAAGAAGACTGACTCTTCTTACTGACTATGTATTGAGACAATCCTGTGACTCTAGTCACAGATTCCGATGCTTCACTTCAGGATTACTGTATCCCTTTGATCTTCTTAATGACGATGAAACACAGAAATTGCATCGGAATTAAATACAAAAGGCACAATGCCGACTTAAGTACAAGAAGACTGACTCTTCTTACTGTCTAAGCTTTGAACCATCCCTGGGACACTAGTTATAGATTACGATGCTTCACTCCAGGTTTTCTGTATCCCTTGGACCTTCTTATTGACGATGAAACACAGAAATTGCATCGGAATTAAATACAATAGCCACTATGCCGTTTTAAGTACAAGAAGACTGACTCGTCCTGCTGTCTATGTTCTGAACCATTCCTGTGACACTAATCATAGATTCCGATGCTTCACTTCAGGTATACTGTATCCCTTGGACCTTCTTATTGACGATGAAACACAGAAATTGCATCGGAATTAAATACAAAAGGCACAATACCGACTTAAGTACAAGAAGACTGACTCTTCTTACTGACTATGTTTTGAACCATTCCTGTGACACTAGGCATAGATTCCGATGCTTCACTTCAGGTTTACTGTATCCCTCTGACCGTCTTATTGACGATGAAACACAGAAATTGCATCGGAATTAAATAGAAAAGGCACAATGCCGACATAAGTACAAGAAGACTGAATATTCCAACTCTCTATGTTTTGAACCATTCCTGTGACACTAGTTATAGATTCCGATGCTTCACTTCAGGTTTACTGTATCCCAATGACCTTCTTATTGACGATAAAACACAGAAATTGCATCGGAATTAAATAGAAAACGCACAATACCGACTTAAGTACAAGAAGACTGACTCTTCGTACTGTCTATGTTTTCAACCATTCCTGTGACACTAGTTTTTTATTCAGATGCTTCACTTGAGGTTTACTGTTTCCCTCGGACGTTCTTATGGACGATGAATCACAGAAATTGCATCGGAATGAAATACAAAAGGCACAATGACGACTTAAGTACAAGAAGACTGAATCTTCCAACTCTCTATGCTTTGAACCATTCCTGTGACACTAGTTATAGATTCCGATGCTTCACTTCAGGTTTACTGTATCCCTTGGACCTTCATATTGACGATGAAACACACAAATTGCATCGGAATTAAATACAAAAGGCACAATGCCGACGTAAGTACAAGAAGACTGACTCTTCTTATTTACTATGATTAGAACCATTCCTGTGACACTAGTTATAGAGTCCGATGGTTCATTTCAGGTTTACTGTATCCCGTGGACCTTCTTATTGACGATGAAACACAGAAATTGCATCGGAATTAAATACAAAAATCACAATTCCGACTTCAGTACAAGAATTCTGACTCCTCCAACTGTCTATGATTTGAGCCATTGGTGTGACACTAGTTATGGATTCCGATGCTTCACTTCAGGTTTACTGTATCCCTCTGACCTTCTTATTGACGATGAAACACAGAAATTGCATCGGAATCAAATAGAAAAGGCACAATGCCGACTTAAGTACAAGAAGACTGAATCTTCCAACTCTCTATGCTTTGAACCATTCCTGTGACCCTAGTCATAGATTCCGATGCTTCACTTCAGGTTTCCTGTATCCCTCTGACCATCTTATTGAAGATGAAACACAGAAATTGCATCGGAATTAAATTGGAAATTCACAATGCCGACTTAAGTACAAGAAGACTGACTCTTCCTACTGTCTATGGTTTGAACCATTCCTGTGACACTAGTTTTTTATTCCGATGCTTCACTTCAGGTTTACTGTATCCCTTGGCAATTCTTATTGACGATGAAACACAGAAATTGAATCCGAATTAAATAGAAAAGGCACAATGATGACTTAAGTACAAGAAGACTGACTCTTCCTACTGTCTATGATTTGAACCATTCCTGTGAGACTAGTCATAGATTCCGATGCTTCACTTCAGGTTTACTGTATCCCTTGGACCTTCTTATTGACGATGAAACGCAGAAATTGCATCGGAATTAAATACAAAAGGCACAATACCGACTTAAGTACATGAAGACTGACTCTTCTTACTGACTATAGTTTGAACCATTCCTGTGACACTAGTCTTAGATTCCGATGCTTCACTTCAGGATTACTGTATCCCTCTGATCTTCTTAATGACGATGAAACACAGAAATTGCATCGGAATTAAATACAATAGGCACTATGCCGACTTAAGTACAAGAAGACTGACTCTTCCTACTGTCTATGTTTTGAACCATTCCTGTGAGACTATTCATAGATTCCGATGCTTCACTTCAGGTTTACTGTATCCCTTGGACCTTCTTATTGACGATGAAACGCAGAAATTGCATCGGAATTAAATACAAAAGGCACAATACCGACTTAAGTACAAGAAGACTGACTCTTCTTACTGACTATGTTTTGAACCATTCCTGTGACACTAGGCATAGATTCCGATGCTTCACTTCAGATTTACTGTATCCCTCTGACCGTCTTATTGACGATGAAACACAGAAATTGCATCGGAATTAAATAGAAAACGCACAATACCGACTTAAGTACAAGAAGACTGACTCTTCCTAATGTCCATGTTTTCAACCATTCCTGTGACACTAGTTTTTTATTCAGATGCTTCACTTGAGGTTTACTGTTTCCCTCGGACCTTCTGATGGACGATGAAACACAGAAATTGCATCGGAATGAAATACAAAAGGCACAATGACGACTTAAGTACAAGAAGACTGAATCTTCCAACTCTCTATGTTTTGAACCATTCCTGTGACACTAGTTATAGATTCCGATGCTTCACTTCAGGTTTACTGTATCCCTCTGACCTTCTTATAGACGATGAAACACAGAAATTGCATCAGAATTAAATAGAAAAAGCACAATACCGACTTAAGTACAAGAAGACTGACTCTTCCTACTGTCTATGCTTTGAACCATTCCTGTGACACTAGTTATAGATTCCGATGCTTCACTTCAGGTTTACTGTATCCCTTGGACCATCTTATTGACGATGAAACACACAAATTGCATCGGAATTAAATACAAAAGGCACAATGCCGAATTAAGTACAAGACGACTGACTCTTCTTACTGTCTATGATTTGAACCATTCCTGTGACACTAGTTATAGATTCCGATGGTTCTTTTCAGGTTTACTGTATCCTTTGGACCTTCTTATTGACGATGAAACACAGAAATTGCATCGGAATTAATTACAAAAGGGACAATGCCGGCTAAAGTACGAGAAGACTGACTCATCCAACTGTCTATGTTTTGAGCCATTCGTGTGACACTAGTTATAGATTCCGATGCTTCACTTCAGATTTACTGTATCCCTCTGACCTTCTTATTGACGATGAAACACAGAAATTGCATCGGAATTAAATAGAAAAGCAGAATGCCGACTAAAATAGAAGAATACTGACTCATCTTACTGTCTATGATTTGAACCGGCCCTGTGACACTAGTTATAGATACCGATGCTTCACTTCAGGTTACTGTATCCCTTGGGCCTTCTTATTGACGATGAAACACAGAAAGTGCATCGGAATTAAATACAAAAGGCACAATATCGGGTTAAGTACAAGAAGACTGACTTTTCTTACAGACTATATTTTTTGAACCATTCCTGTGTCACAAGTTGTAGATTCCAATGCTTTACATCTGGTTTACTGTATCCCTCTGACGTTCTTATTGACGATGAAACACAGATATTGCATCGCAATGAAATACAAAAGGCACAATGCCGAATTAAGTACAAGAGGACTGACTCTTCTTACTGTCTATGTTTTGAACCATCCCCGTGACACTATTTATAGATTCAGAAAACTTCACCCCAGATTTACTGTATCCCTATGACCTTCTTATTGACGATGAAACACAGAAATTGCATCGGAATTGAATACAATGGGCACAATTCCGACTTAAGTACAAGAAGACTGACTGTTCCTACTGTGTATGATTTGAACCATTCCTGTGACACTAGTGATAGATTCTGATGCTTCACTTCAGGTTTACTGTATTCCTTGGACCTTCCCATTGACGATGAAACACAGAAATTCCATCGTAATTAAATACAAAAGGGACGATGCCGACTTAAGTACAAGAAGGCTGACTCTTCCTACTGACTATGTTTTGAACCATTCCTGTGACACTAGTTATAGTTTCCGATGCTTCATTTCAGGTTTGCTGTATCCCTCTGACCTTCTCATAGACGATGAAACACAGAAATTGCATTGGAATTAAATAGAAAACGCACAATACAGACTTAAGTACAAGAAGACTGATTCTTCGTACTGTCTATGCTTTCAACCATTACTGTGACACTAGTTTTTTATTCAGATGCTTCACTTGAGGTTTATTGCTTCCCTCGGACCTTCTTATGGACGATGAAACACAGAAATTGCATCGGAATGAAATACAAAAGGCACAATGACGACTTAAGTACAAGAAGACTGAATCTTCCAACTCTCTATGCTTTGAACCATTCCTGTGACACTAGTTATAGATTCCGATGCTTCACTTCAGGTTTACTGTATCCCTTGGACCTTCATATTGACGATGAAACACACAAATTGCATCGGAATTAAATACAAAAGGCACAATGCCGACGTAAGTACAAGAAGACTGACTCTTCTTATTTACTATGATTTGAACCATTCCTGTGACACTAGTTATAGAGTCCGAGGGTTCATTTCAGGTTTACTGTATCCCGTGGACCTTCTTATTGACGATGAAACACAGAAATTGCATCGGAATTAAATACAAAAATCACAATTCCGGCTTCAGTACAAGAATTATGACTCCTCCAACTGGCTATGATTTGAGCCATTGGTGTGACACTAGTTATGGATTCCGATGCTTCACTTCAGGTTTACTGTATCCCTCTGACCTTCTTATTGACGATGAAACACAGAAATTGCATCGGAATTAAATAGAAAAGGCACAATGCCGACTTAAGTACAAGAAGACTGAATCTTCCAACTCTCTATGCTTTGAACCATTCCTGTGACCCTAGTCATAGATTCCGATGCTTCACTTCAGGTTTCCTGTATCCCTCTGACCATCTTATTGAAGATGAAACACAGAAATTGCATCGGAATTAAATTGGAAATTCACAATGCCGACTTAAGTACAAGAAGACTGACTCTTCCTACTGTCTATGGTTTGAACCATTCCTGTGACACTAGTTTTTTATTCCGATGCTTCACTTCAGGTTTACTGTATCCCTTGGCAATTCTTATTGACGATGAAACTCAGAAATTGGATCCGAATTAAACAGAAAAGGCACAATGATGACTTAAGTACAAGAAGACTGACTCTTCCTACTGTCTATGATTTGAACCATTCCTGTGAGACTAGTCATAGATTCCGATGCTTCACTTCAGGTTTACTGTATCCCTTGGACCTTCTTATTGACGATGAAACACAGAAATTGCATCGGAATTAAATACAAAAGGCACAATACCGACTTAAGTACAAGAAGACTGACTCTTCTTACTGACTATATTTTGAACCATTCCTGTGACACTAGTCTTAGATTCCGATGCTTCACTTCAGGATTAGTGTAACCCTCTGATCTTCTTAATGACGATGAAACACAGAAATTGCATCGGAATTAAATACAATAGGCACTATGCCGACTTAAGTACAAGAAGACTGACTCTTCCTACTGTCTATGTTTTGAACCATTCCTGTGAGACTATTCATAGATTCCGATGCTTCACTTCAGGTTTACTGTATCCCTTGGACCTTCTTATTGACGATGAAACGCAGAAATTGCATCGGAATTAAATACAAAAGGCACAATACCGACTTAAGTACAAGAAGACTGACTCTTCTTACTGACTATGTTTTGAACCATTCCTGTGACACGAGGCATAGATTCCGATGCTTCACTTCAGATTTACTGTATCCCTCTGACCGTCTTATTGACGATGAAACACAGAAATTGCATCGGAATTAAATAGAAAACGCACAATACCGACTTAAGTACAAGAAGACTGACTCTTCCTAATGTCCATGTTTTCAACCATTCCAGTGACACTAGTTTTTTATTCAGATGCTTCACTTGAGGTTTACTGTTTCCCTCGGACCTTCTGATGGACGATGAAACACAGAAATTGCATCGGAATGAAATACAAAAGGCACAATGACGACTTAAGTACAAGAAGACTGAATCTTCCAACTCTCTATGTTTTGAACCATTCCTGTGACACTAGTTATAGATTCCGATGCTTCACTTCAGGTTTACTGTATCCCTCTGACCTTCTTATAGACGATGAAACACAGAAATTGCATCAGAATTAAATAGAAAAAGCACAATACCGACTTAAGTACAAGAAGACTGACTCTTCCTACTGTCTATGCTTTGAACCATTCCTGTGACACTAGTTATAGATTCCGATGCTTCACTTCAGGTTTACTGTATCCCTTGGACCATCTTATTGACGATGAAACACACAAATTGCATCGGAATTAAATACAAAAGGCACAATGCCGAATTAAGTACAAGACGACTGACTCTTCTTACTGTCTATGATTTGAACCATTCCTGTGACACTAGTTATAGATTCCGATGGTTCTTTTCAGGTTTACTGTATCCTTTGGACCTTCTTATTGACGATGAAACACAGAAATTGCATCGGAATTAAATACAAAAGGCACAATGCCCGCTTAAGTACAAGAAGGCTGACTCATCCAACTGTCTATGTTTTGAGCCATTCGTGTGACACTAGTTATAGATTCCGATGCTTCACTTCAGATTTACTGTATCCCTCTGACCTTCTTATTGACGATGAAACACAGAAATTGCATCGGAATTAAATAGAAAAGCAGAATGCCGACTAAAATAGAAGAATACTGACTCATCTTACTGTCTATGATTTGAACCGGCCCTGTGACACTAGTTATAGATTCCGATGCTTCACTCCAGGTTACTGTATCCCTTGGGCCTTCTTACTGACGATGAAACACAGAAAGTGCATCGGAATTAAATACAAAAGGCACAATATCGGGTTAAGTACAAGAAGACTGACTTTTCTTACAGACTATATTTTTTGAACCATTCCTGTGTCACAAGTTATAGATTCCGATGCTTTACATCTGGTTTACTGTATCCCTCTGACGTTCTTATTGAAGATGAAACACAGATATTGCATCGCAATGAAATACAAAAGGCACAATGCCGAATTAAGTACAAGAGGACTGACTCTTCTTACTGTCTATGTTTTGAACCATCCCCGTGACACTATTTATAGATTCAGAAAACTTCACCCCAGATTTACTGTATCCCTATGACCTTCTTATTGACGATGAAACACAGAAATTGCATCGGAATTGAATACAATGGGCACAATTCCGACTTAAGTACAAGAAGACTGACTGTTCCTACTGTGTATGATTTGAACCATTCCTGTGACACTAGTGATTGATTCTGATGCTTCACTTCAGGTTTACTGTATTCCTTGGACCTTCCCATTGACGATGAAACACAGAAATTCCATCGGAATTAAATACAAAAGGCACGATGCCGACTTAAGTACAAGAAGGCTGACTCTTCCTACTGACTATGTTTTGAACCATTCCTGTGACACTAGTTATAGTTTCCGATGCTTCATTTCAGGTTTACTGTATCCCTTGGACCTTCTTATTGACGATGAAACACAGAAATTGAATCGGAATTAAATAGAAAAGGCACAATGCCGACTTAAGTACAGGAATACTGACTCATCTTACTGTCTATGTTTTGAACCGTCTCTGTGACACTAGTTATACATTCCGATGCTTCACTCCAGGTTTGCTGTATCCCTTGCACCTTCTTATTGACGATGAAACACAGACATTGCATCGGAATTAAATACAAAAGGCACAATACCGACTTAAGTACAAAAAGACTGACTCTTCTTTCTGACTATGTTTTGAACCATTCCTGTGACACTAGTCTTAGATTCCGATGCTTCTTTTCAGGATTACTGTAACGCTCTGATCTTCTTAATGACGATGAAACACAGAGATTGTATCGGAATTAAATAGAAAAGGCACAATGCCGACTTAAGTACAAGAAGGCTGACTCTTCCTACTGACTATGTTTTGAACCATTTCTGTGACACTAGTTATAGATTCCGATGCTGCACTTCAGGTTTACTGTATCCCTCTGACCTTCTTATTGACGATTAAACACAGAAAATGCATCGGAATTAAATACAAAAGGCACAATGCAGACTTAAGTACCAGAAGACTGACCCTTCTTACTGTCTATGTTTTGAACCATCTCTGGGACACTAGTTATGGATTCCGATGCTTGACTACAGGTTTAGTGTATCCCTTGGACCTTCTTATTGACGATGAAACACTGTAATTGCATCGGAATTAAATACAATAGGCACTATGCCACTTAAGTACAAGAAGACTGACTCTTCCTACTGCCTATGTTTTGAACCATTCCTGTGACACTATTCATAGATTCCGATGCTTCACTTCAGGTTTACTGTATCCCTTGGACCTTCTTATTGACGATGAAACACAGAAATTGCATCGGAATTAAATACAAAAGGCACAATACCAACTTAAGTACAAGAAGACTGACTCTTCATACTGACTATGCTTTGAACCAATCCTGTGACACTAGGCATTGATTCCGATGGTTCACTTCAGGTTTACTGTATCTCTCTGACCGTCTTATTGACGATGAAACACAGAAATTGCATCGGAATTAAAAAGAAAAGGCACAATGCCGACATAAGTACAAGAAGACTGAATCTTCCAACTCTCTATGATTTGAACCATTCCTGAGACACTAGTTATAGATTCCGATGCTTCACTTCAGGTTTACTGTATCCCTCTGACCTTCTTATAGACGATGAAACACAGAAATTGCATCGGAATTAAATAGAAAACGCACAATACAGACTTAAGTACAAGAAGACTGATTCTTCGTACTGTCTATGCTTTCAACCATTACTGTGACACTAGTTTTTTATTCAGATGCTTCACTTGAGGTTTATTGCTTCCCTCGGACCTTCTTATGGACGATGAAACACAGAAATTGCATCGGAATGAAATACAAAAGGCACAATGACGACGTAAGTACTAGAAGACTGACTCTTCTTACTGACTATGTTTTGAACCATTCCTGTGACACTAGTTATAGATTCCGAAGGTTCATTTCTGGTTTACTGTACCCCTTGGACCTTCTTATTGACGATGAAACACAGATATTGCATCGGAATTAAATAGAAAAGGCACAATACCGACTTAAGTACAAGAAGACTGACTCTTCCTATTGTCTATGCTTTGAACCATTCCTGTGACACTAGTTATAGATTCCGATGCTTCACTTCAGGTTTACTGTATCCCTTGGACCTTCTTATTGACGATGCAACACACAAATTGCATCGGAATTAAATACAAAAGGCTCAATGCCGACGTAAGTACTAGAAGACTGACTCTTCTTACTGACTATGTTTTGAACCATTCCTGTGACACTAGTTATAGATTCCGATGGTTCATTTCTGGTTTACTGTATCCCTTGGACCTTCTTATTGACGATGAAACACAGAAATTGCATCGGAATTAAATACAAAAGGCACAATGCCGACTTAAGTACTAGAAGACTGACTCTTCCAACTGTCTATTATTTGAGCCATTTGTGTGACACTAGTTATAGATTCCGATGCTTCACTTCAGGTTTACTGTATCCCTCTGACCTTCTTATTGACGATGAAACACAGAAATTGCGTCGGAATCAAATAGAAAAGGCACAATGCCGACTTAAGTACAAGAAGACTGAATCTTCCAACTCTCTATGTTTTGACCCATTCCTGTGACACTAGTTATAGATTCCGATGCTTCACTTCAGGTTTACTGTATCCCTCTGACATTTTTATAGACGATGAAACACAGAAATTGCATCGGAATTAAATTGGAAAGGCACAATACCGACTTAAGTACAAGAAGACTGACTCTTCCTACTGTCTATTTTTTGAAACATTCCTGTGACACTAGTTTTTTATTCCGATGCTTCACTTCAGGTTTACTGTATCCCTTGGCCCTTCTTATTGACGATGAAACACAGAAATTGCATCGGAATTAAATAGAAAAAGCACAATGCCGACTTAAGTACAAGAATACTGACTCATCTTACTGTCTATGTTTTGAACCGTCCCTGTGACACTAGTTATAGATTCCGATGCTTCACTCCAGGTTTACTGTATCCCTCTGACCTTCTTATTGACGATGAAACACAG
The DNA here is from genome assembly GCF_021461385.2 of Schistocerca piceifrons. Classification (NCBI taxonomy): domain Eukaryota; kingdom Metazoa; phylum Arthropoda; class Insecta; order Orthoptera; family Acrididae; genus Schistocerca; species Schistocerca piceifrons. Next base: position 54,647 of record NW_025728690.1, read on the forward strand.
AAATTGCATCGGAATTAAATACAAAAAGCACAATGCCGACTTAAGTACAAGAAGACTGACTCTTCTTACTGACTATGTTTTGAACCATTCCTGTTACACTAGTTATAGATTCCGATGCTGCACTTCAGGTTTACTGCATCCCTCTGACCTTCTTATTGACGACGAAACATAGAAATTGCATCAGAATTAAATACAAAATTCACAATGCGGAATTAAGTACAAGAAGACTGACTCTTCTTACTGTCTATGATTTGAACCATTCCTGTGACACTAGTTATAGACTCCGATGCTTCACTCCAGGTTTACTGTATCCCTTGGACCTTCTTATTGTCGGTGAAACACAGAAATAGCATCGGAATTAAATACAAAAGGCACAATGCCGACTTAAGTAAAAGAACTCTGACTCTTCTTACTGTCTATGGTTTGTATCATTCCTGTGACACTAGTTATAGATTCCGATTCTTCACTCCAGGTTTACTGTATCCCTTGTACCTCCTTATTGACGATGAAACACAGAAATTGTATCGGAATTAAATACAAAAGGCACAATACCGACTTAAGTACAAGAAGACTGACTCTTCTTACTGACTATGTTTTGAACCATTCTTGTGACACTAGTCTTAGATTCCGACGCTTCACTTCAGTATTACTGTAACCCTCTGATCTTCTTAATGACGATGAAACATAGAAATTTCATCGGAATTAAATACAAAAGGCACAATGCCGACTTCAGTACAAGAAGACCGACTCTTCTTACTGTCTATGTTTTAAACCATCACTGGGACACTAGTTATGGATTCCGATGCTTCACTCCGGGTTTACTGTATCCCTTGGACCTTCTTATTGACGATGATACACAGAAATTGCATCGGAATTAAATACATTAGGCACTATGCCGACTTAAGTACAAGAAGACTGACTCTTCCTACTGTCTATGTTTTGAACCATTAATGTGACACAAGTCCTAGATTCCGATGCTTCACTTCAGGTTTACTGTATCCCTTGGACCTTCTTATTGACGAAGAAACACAGAAATTGCATCGGAATTAAATACAAAAGGCACAATACCGACTTAAGTACAAGAAGACAGACTCTTCTTACTGACTATGTTTTGAACCATTCCAGTGACACTAGGCATAGATCCCGATACTTCACTTCAGGTTTACTGTATCCCTCTGACCGTCTTATTGACGATGAAACACAGAAATTGCATCGGAATGAAATACAAAAGGCACAATGACGACTTAAGTACAAGAAGACTGAATCTTCCAACTCTCTATGTTTTGAACCATTCCTGTGACACTAGTTATAGATTCCGATGCTTCACTTCAGGTTTACTGTATCCCTCTGACCTTCTTATAGACGATGAGACACTGAAATTGCATCGGAATTAAATAGAAAAGGCACAATACCGACTTAAGTACAAGAAGACTGACTCTTTCTACTGTCTATGGTTTGAACCATTCCTGTGACACTAGTTATAGATTCCGATGCTTCACTTCAGGTTTACTGTATCCCTTGGATCTTCTAATTGACGATGAAACACAGAAATTGCATCGGAATTAAATACAAAAAGCAGAATGCCGACTAAAGTACAAGAATACTGACTCATCTTACTGTCTATGATTTGAACCGTCCCTGTGACACTAGTTATAGATTCCGATGCTTCACTCCAGGTTTCTGTAACCCTTGGACCTTCTTATTGATGATGAAACACAGAAATTGCATCGGATTAAATACAAAAGGCACAATACCGGCTTAAGTACAAGAAGACTGACTCTTCTTACTGACTATGTTTTGAACCATTCCTGTGACACTAGTCGTAGATTCCGATGCTTCACTTCACGTTTACTGTATCCCTCTGACCTTCTTATTGACGATTAAACACAGAAATTGCATCTGAATTAAATACAAAAGGCACAATGCCGAATTAAGTACAAGAAGACTGACTCTTCTTACTTTCTATGTGTTGAACCATTCCTGTGACACTAGTTATAGATTCCGATGCTTCACTTCAGGTTTACTGTATCCCTTGGACCTTCTTATTGACGATGAAACACATGAATTGCATCGGAATTAAATACAAAAGGCACAATACCGACTTAAGTACAAGAAGACTGACTCTTCTTACTGACAAATATTTTGAACCATACCTGTGACACTAGTCATAGATTCCGATGCTTAACTTCAGGATTACTGTATCCCTCTGACCTTCTTATTGACGATGAAACACAGAAATTGCATCGCAATTAAATACAAAGGGCACAATGCCGACTTAAGTACAAGAAGACTGACTCTTCCAACTGTCTATTATTTGAGCCATTTGTGTGACACTAGTTATAGATTCCGATGCTTCACTTCAGGTTTACTGTATCCCTCTGACCTTCTTATTGACGATGAAACACAGAAATTGCGTCGGAATCAAATAGAAAAGGCACAATGCCGACTTAAGTACAAGAAGACTGAATCTTCCAACTCTCTATGTTTTGACCCATTCCTGTGACACTAGTTATAGATTCCGATGCTTCACTTCAGGTTTACTGTATCCCTCTGACATTCTTATAGACGATGAAACACAGAAATTGCATCGGAATTAAATTGGAAAGGCACAATACCGACTTAAGTACAAGAAGACTGACTCTTCCTACTGTCTATTTTTTGAAACATTCCTGTGACACTAGTTTTTTATTCCGATGCTTCACTTCAGGTTTACTGTATCCCTTGGCCCTTCTTATTGACGATGAAACACAGAAATTGCATCGGAATTAAATAGAAAAAGCACAATGCCGACTTAAGTACAAGAATACTGACTCATCTTACTGTCTATGTTTTGAACCGTCCCTGTGACACTAGTTATAGATTCCGATGCTTCACTCCAGGTTTACTGTATCCCTCTGACCTTCTTATTGACGATGAAACACAGAAATTGCATCGGAATTAAATACAAAAAGCACAATGCCGACTTAAGTACAAGAAGACTGACTCTTCTTACTGACTATGTTTTGAACCATTCCTGTTACACTAGTTATAGATTCCGATGCTGCACTTCAGGTTTACTGCATCCCTCTGACCTTCTTATTGACGACGAAACATAGAAATTGCATCAGAATTAAATACAAAATTCACAATGCGGAATTAAGTACAAGAAGACTGACTCTTCTTACTGTCTATGATTTGAACCATTCCTGTGACACTAGTTATAGACTCCGATGCTTCACTCCAGGTTTACTGTATCCCTTGGACCTTCTTATTGTCGGTGAAACACAGAAATAGCATCGGAATTAAATACAAAAGGCACAATGCCGACTTAAGTAAAAGAACTCTGACTCTTCTTACTGTCTATGGTTTGTATCATTCCTGTGACACTAGTTATAGATTCCGATTCTTCACTCCAGGTTTACTGTATCCCTTGTACCTCCTTATTGACGATGAAACACAGAAATTGTATCGGAATTAAATACAAAGGGCACAATACCGACTTAAGTACAAGAAGACTGACTCTTCTTACTGACTATGTTTTGAACCATTCTTGTGACACTAGTCTTAGATTCCGACGCTTCACTTCAGTATTACTGTAACCCTCTGATCTTCTTAATGACGATGAAACATAGAAATTTCATCGGAATTAAATACAAAAGGCACAATGCCGACTTCAGTACAAGAAGACCGACTCTTCTTACTGTCTATGTTTTAAACCATCACTGGGACACTAGTTATGGATTCCGATGCTTCCCCCCGGGTTTACTGTATCCCTTGGACCTTCTTATTGACGATGATACACAGAAATTGCATCGGAATTAAATACATTAGGCACTATGCCGACTTAAGTACAAGAAGACTGACTCTTCCTACTGTCTATGTTTTGAACCATTAATGTGACACAAGTCCTAGATTCCGATGCTTCACTTCAGGTTTACTGTATCCCTTGGACCTTCTTATTGACGAAGAAACACAGAAATTGCATCGGAATTAAATACAAAAGGCACAATACCGACTTAAGTACAAGAAGACAGACTCTTCTTACTGACTATGTTTTGAACCATTCCTGTGACACTAGGCATAGATCCCGATACTTCACTTCAGGTTTACTGTATCCCTCTGACCGTCTTATTGACGATGAAACACAGAAATTGCATCGGAATGAAATACAAAAGGCACAATGACGACTTAAGTACAAGAAGACTGAATCTTCCAACTCTCTATGTTTTGAACCATTCCTGTGACACTAGTTATAGATTCCGATGCTTCACTTCAGGTTTACTGTATCCCTCTGACCTTCTTATAGACGATGAGACACTGAAATTGCATCGGAATTAAATAGAAAAGGCACAATACCGACTTAAGTACAAGAAGACTGACTCTTTCTACTGTCTATGGTTTGAACCATTCCTGTGACACTAGTTATAGATTCCGATGCTTCACTTCAGGTTTACTGTATCCCTTGGATCTTCTAATTGACGATGAAACACAGAAATTGCATCGGAATTAAATACAAAAAGCAGAATGCCGACTAAAGTACAAGAATACTGACTCATCTTACTGTCTATGATTTGAACCGTCCCTGTGACACTAGTTATAGATTCCGATGCTTCACTCCAGGTTTCTGTAACCCTTGGACCTTCTTATTGATGATGAAACACAGAAATTGCATCGGATTAAATACAAAAGGCACAATACCGGCTTAAGTACAAGAAGACTGACTCTTCTTACTGACTATGTTTTGAACCATTCCTGTGACACTAGTCGTAGATTCCGATGCTTCACTTCACGTTTACTGTATCCCTCTGACCTTCTTATTGACGATTAAACACAGAAATTGCATCTGAATTAAATACAAAAGGCACAATGCCGAATTAAGTACAAGAAGACTGACTCTTCTTACTTTCTATGTGTTGAACCATTCCTGTGACACTAGTTATAGATTCCGATGCTTCACTTCAGGTTTACTGTATCCCTTGGACCTTCTTATTGACGATGAAACACATGAATTGCATCGGAATTAAATACAAAAGGCACAATACCGACTTAAGTACAAGAAGACTGACTCTTCTTACTGACAAATATTTTGAACCATACCTGTGACACTAGTCATAGATTCCGATGCTTAACTTCAGGATTACTGTATCCCTCTGACCTTCTTATTGACGATGAAACACAGAAATTGCATCTGAATTTAATACAAAAAGCACAGTGCCGACTTAAGTACAAGAAGACTGACTCTTCTTACTGACTATGTTTTGAACCATTCCTGTGACACTAGTTATAGAATCTGATGCTTCACATCAGGTTTACTGTATCCCTCTGACTTTCTTATTGACGATGAAACACAGAAATTGCATCGGAATTAAATACAAATGCACAATTCCGACTTTAGTACATGTAGACTGACTTTTCCCTCAGTCTATGTTTTGATCCATGCCTGTGACACTAGTAATAGAATCCGATGGTTCATTTCAGGTTTACTGTATCCCTTGGACCTTCTTATTGACAATGTAACACAGAAGTTGCATCGCAATTAAATACAAAAGGCACAATGCCGACTTAACTGCAAGAAGACTGACTCTTCTTACTGACTATGATTTGAACCATTCATGTGACACTAGTTATAGAATCCGATGCTTAACTTCAGGATTACTGTAAACCTCTGACCTTCTTAGTGACGATGAAACACAGAAATTGCATCGGAATTAAATACAAGAAGCACAATGCCGACTTAAGTCCAAGAATACAGACTCATCTTAAAATCTACGCTTTGACCCGTCCCTGTGACACTAGTTATAGATTCCGATGCTTCACTCCAGGTTCACTGTATCCCTTGGGCCTTCGTATTGACGATGAAACACAGAAATTGCATCGGAATTAAATACAAAAGTCACAATACCGACTTAACTACAAGAAGACTGACTCTTCTTACTGACTATGCTTTGAACCATTCCTGTGATACTAGTTATAGATTTGGATGATTCACTTCAGGTTTACTGTATCCCTTGTACCTTCTTATTGACGATGAAACACAGAAATTGTATCGGAATTAAATACGAAAGGCACAATACCGACTTAAGTACAAGAAGACTGACTCGTCTCACTGACTATGTTTTGAACCATTCCTGTGACACCAGTCTTAGATTCCGACGCTTCACTTCAGGATTACTGTAACCCTCTGATCTTCTTAATGACGATGAAACACAGAAATTTCATCGGAATTAAATACAAAAGGCACAATGCCGACTTAAGTACAAGAAGACTGACTCTTCTTACTGTCTATGTTTTGAACCATCCCTGGGACACTAGTTATGGATTCCGATGCTTCACTCCAGGTTTACTGTATCCCTTGGACCTTCTTATTGACGATGAAACACAGAAATTGGATCGGAATTAAATACAATAGGCACAATGCCGACTTAAGTACAAGAAGACTGACTCTTCTTACTGACTATGTTTTGAACCATTCCTGTGACACTAGGCATAGATTCCGATGCTTCACTTCAGGTTAACTGTATCCCTCTGACCGTCGTATTGACGATGAAACACAGAAATTGCATCGGAATTAAATAGAAAAGGCACAATGCCGACATAAGTACAAGAAGACTTAATCTTCCAAAACTCTATGTTTTGAACCATTCCTGTGACACTAGTTAGAGATTCCGATGCTTCACTTCAGGTTTACTGTATCCCTCTGTCCTTCTTATTGACGATGAAACACAGAAAATGCATCGGAATTAAATAGAAAACGCACAATACCGACATAAGTACAAGATGACTGACTCTTCCTACTGTCTATGTTTTCAACCATTCCTGTGACACTAGTTTTTTATTCAGATGCTTTACTTGAGGATTACTGTTTCCCTCGGACCTTCTTATGGACGATGAAACACAGAAATTGCATCGGAATGAAATACAAAAGGCACAATGACGACTTAAGTACAAGAAGCCTGAATCTTCCTACTCTCTATGTTTTCAACCATTCCTGTGACACTAGTTATAGATTCCGATGCTTCACTTCAGGTTTACTGTATCCCTCTGACCTTCTTATAGACGATGAGACACAGAAATTGCATCGGAATTAAATAGAAAAAGCACAATACCGACTTAAGTACAAGAAGACTGACTCTTTCTACTGTCTATGCTTTGAACCATTCCTGTGACACTAGTTATAGATTCCGATGCTTCACTTCAGGTTTACTGTATCCCTTGGACCTTCTTATTGACGATGAAACACAGATATTGCATCGGAATTGAATACAAAAGGCACAATGCCGACTTAAGTACAAGAAGACTGACTCTTCCAACTGTCTATGTTTTGAGCCATTCGTGTGACACTAGTTATAGATTCCGATGCTTCACTTCAGGTTTACTGTTTCCCTCTGACCTTCTTATTGACGATGAAACACAGAAATTGCATCGGAATTAAATCGAAAAAGCACAATGCCGACTTAACTACAAGAAGACTGACTCTTCTTACTGACTATGTTTGAACCATTCCTGTGACACTAGTTACAGATTCCGATGCTTAACTTCAGGATTACTGCATCCCACCGACCTTCTTAGTGACGATGAAACACAGAAATTGAATCGGAATTAAATACAAAAAGCAGAATGCCGACTAGAGTACAAGAATACTGACTCATCTTACTGTCTATGATTTGAACCGTCCCTGTGACACTAGTTATAGGTTCCGATGCTTCACTCAAGGTTACTGTAACCCTTGGACCTTCTTATTGACGATGAAACACAGAAATTGCATCGGAATTAAATACAAAAGGCACAATACCGGCTTAAGTACAAGAAGACTGACTCTTCTTACTGACTATGTTTTGAACCATTCCTGTGACACTAGTTATAGATTCCGATGCTTTACATCAGGTTTACTGTATCCCTCTGACGTTCTTATTGACTATGAAACACAGAAATTGCACCTGAATTAAATACAAAAGGCACAATGCCGAATTAAGTACAAGAAGACTGACTCTTCTTACTGTCTATGTTTTGAACCATCCCGGTGACACTAGTCAGAGATTCCGATGCTTCACTTCAGGTTTACTGTATCCCTTGGACCTTCCTATTGACGATGAAACACAGAAATTGCATCGGAATTAAATACAAAATGCACAATACCGACTTAAGTACAAGAAGGCTGACTCTACTTACTGACTATGATATGAACCATTCCTGTGACACTAGTTATAGCTTCCGATGCTTCAGGTTCACTGTATCCCTTGGACCTTATTATTCACGATGAAACACAGAAATTGTCTCGGAATTAAATAGAAAACGCACAATGCCGACTTAAGTACAGGAATACTGACTCATCTTACTGTCTATGTTTTGAACCGTCTCTGTGACACTAGTTATACATTCCGATGCTTCACTCCAGGTTTACTGTATCCCTCTGACCTTCTTATTGACGATGAAACACAGAAATTGCATCTGAATTAAATTCAAAAGGCACAATGCCGAATTAAGTACAAGAAGACTGACTCTTCTTACTGACAGTGCTTTGAACCATACCTGTGACACTAGTCATAGATTCCGATGCTTAACTTCAGGATTACTATATCCCTTGGACCTTCTTATTGACGATGAAACACAGAAATTGCATCGGAATTAAAAACAAAAGACACAATGACGACTTAAGTACAAGAAGACTGACTCTTCTTACTGACTATGTTTTGAACCATTCCTGTGACACTAGTTATTGATTCCGATGCTTCACTTCAGGTTTACTGTATCCCTTGGACCTTCTTATTGACGATGAAACACAGATATTGCATCGGAATTAAATACAAAAGGCACAATGCCGACTTAAGTACAACAAGACTGACTCTTCCAACTGTCTATGTTTTGAGCCATTCGTGTGACACTAGTTATAGATTCCGATGCTTCACTTCAGGTTTACTGTATCCCTCTGACCTTCTTATTGACGATGAAACACAGAAATTGCATCGGAATTAATTCGAAAAAGCACAATGCCGACTTAACTACAAGAAGACTGACTCTTCTTACTGACTATGTTTGAACCATTCCTGTGACACTAGTTACAGATTCCGATGCTTAACTTCAGGATTACTGCATCCCACCGACCTTCTTAGTGACGATGAAACACAGAAATTGAATCGGAATTAAATACAAAAAGCAGAATGCCGACTAAAGTACAAGAATACTGACTCATCTTACTGTCTATGATGTGAACCGTCCCTGTGACACTAGTTATAGGTTCCGATGCTTCACTCCAGGTTACTGTAACCCTTGGACCTTCTTATTGACGATGAAACACAGAAATTGCATCGGAATTAAATACAAAAGGCACAATACCGGCTTAAGTACAAGAAGACTGACTCTTCTTACTGACTATGTTTTGAACCATCACTGTGACACTAGTTATAGATTCAGAAGCTTCACTCCAGGTTTACTGTATCCCTATGACCTTCTTATTGACGATGAAGCACAGAAATTGCATCGGAATTGAATACAATGGGCACAATTCCGACTTAAGTACAAGAAGACTGACTGTTCCTACTGTCTATGTTTAGAACCATTCCTGTGACACTAGTCATAGATTCCGATGCTTCACTTCAGGTTTACTGTATCCCTTGGACCTTCCTATTGACGATGAAACACAGAAATTGCATCGGAATTAAATACAAAATGCACAATACCGACTTAAGTACAAGAAGGCTGACTCTTCTTACTGACTATGATATGAACCATTCCTGTGACACTAGTTATAGCTTCCGATGCTTCAGGTTCACTGTATCCCTTGGACCTTCTTATTGACGATGAAACACAGAAATTGTCTCGGAATTAAATAGAAAACGCACAATGCCGACTTAAGTACAGGAATACTGACTCATCTTACTGTCTATGTTTTGAACCGTCTCTGTGACACTAGTTATACATTCCGATGCTTCACTCCAGGTTTACTGTATCCCTCTGACCTTCTTATTGACGATGAAACACAGATATTGCATCGGAATTAAATACAAAAGGCACAATGCCGACTTAAGTACAAGAAGACTGACTCTTCTAACTGTCTATGTTTTGAGCCATTCGTGTGACACTAGTTATAGATTCCGATGCTTCACTTCAGGTTTACTGTATCCCTCTGACCTTCTTATTGACGATGAAACACAGAAATAGCATCGGAATTAAATCGAAAAAGCACAATGCCGACTTAAGTACAAGAAGACTGACTTTTCTTACTGTCTATGTTTTGAACCATTCCTGTGACACTAGTTATAGATTCCGATGATTCAATTCAGGTCTACTGTATCCCTTGGACCCTCGTATTGACGATGAAACACAGATTTTGCATCGGAATTAAATACAAAAGGCACAATGCCGACTTAACTACAAGAAGACTGACTCTTCTTACTGACTATGTTTTGAACCATTCCAATGACCCTAGTAATAGATTCCGATGGTTCATTTCAGGTTTACTGTATCCCTTGGATCTTCTTATTGACAATGAAACACAGAAATTGCATCGGAATTAAATACAAAAGGCACAATGCCGACTTAACTACAAGAAGACTGACTCTTCTTACTGACTATGCTTTGAACCATTCATGTGACACTAGTTATAGAGTCCGATGCTTAACTTCAGGATTACTGTAACCCTCTGACCTTCTTAGTGACGATGAAACACAGAAATTGCATGGGAATTAAATACAAAAAAGCACAATGCCGACTTAAGTACAAGTATTCTGACTCATCTTACAGTCTACGCTTTGAACCGTCCCTGTGACACTAGTTATAGATTCCGATGCTTCACTCCGGGTTTAATGTATCCTTTGGACCTTCTTATTGACGATGAAACAGAGAGTATGCATCCGAATGAAATACAAATTGCACAATGCCGACTTAAGTACAAGAAGACTGACACTTCTTACTGACTATGTTTGAACCATTCCAGTGACACTAGTTATTGATTCCGATGCTTCACTTCAGGTTTACTGGATCCCTCTGACCTTCTTATTGACGATGAAACACAGAAATTGCATCGGAATTAAATACAAAAGGCACAATGCCGAATTAAGTATAAGAATACTGACTCTTCTTTCTGCCTAAGTTTTGAACCATTCCTGTGACACTAGTTACAGACTCCGATGCTTCACTCGAGGTTTACTGTATCCTTGGACTTTCCTATTGACGATGAAGCACAGAAATTGCATCGGAATTAAATACAAAAGTCACTATGCCAACTTAAGTAAAAGAAGTATGACTCTTCTTACTGTCTAGGTTTGGAACCATTCCTGTGACACTAGTTATAGATTCCGATGCTTCACTCCAGGTTTACTGTAACCCTTGGACCTTCTTATTGACGATGAAACACAGAAATTGCATCAGAATTAAATAGAAAATGCACAATGATGACTGAAGTACAGGAAGGCTGACTCTTCTTACTGACTATGTTTGAACCATTCCTGTGACACTAGTTATAGATTCCGATGCTTAACATCAGGATTACTGCATCCCACCGACCTTCTTAGTGACGATGAAACACAGAAATTGAATCGGAATTAAATACAAAAAGCAGAATGCCGACTAAAGTACAAGTTTACTGACTCATCTTACTGTCTATGATTTGAACCGTCCCTGTGACACTAGTTATAGATTGCGATGCTTCACTCCAGGTTACTGTAACCCTTGGACCTTCTTATTGACGATGAAACACAGAAATTGCATCGGAATTAAATACAAAAGGCACAATACCGACTTAACTACAAGAAGACTGACTCTTCTTACTGGCTATGCTTTGAACCATTCCTGTGATACTAGTTATAGATTTGGATAATTCACTTCAGGTTTACTGTATCCCTTGTACCTTCTTATTGACGATGAAACACAGAAATTGTATCGGAATTAAATACGAAAGGCACAATACCGACTTAAGTACAAGATGACTGACTCGTCTCACTGACTATGTTTTGAACCATTCCTGTGACACCAGTCTTAGATTCCGACGCTTCTCTTCAGGATTACTGTAACCCTCTGATCTTCTTAATGACGATGAAACACAGAAATTTCATCGGAATTAAATACAAAAGGCACAATGACAACTTAAGTACAAGAAGCCTGACTCTTCCAACTCTCTATGTTTTGAACCATTCCTGTGACACTAGTTATAGATTCCGATGCTTCACTTCAGGTTTACTGTATCCCTCTGACCTTATAATAGACGATGAGACACAGAAATTGCATCGGAATTAAATAGAAAAGTTACAATACCGACTTAAGTACAAGAAGACTGACTCTTTCTACTGTCTATGCTTTGAACCATTCCTGTGACACTAGTTATAGATTCCGATGCTTCACTTCAGGTTTACTGTATCTCTTGGACCTTCTTATTGACGATGAAACACAGATATTGCATCGGAATTAAATACAAAAGGACAAGGCCGACTTAAGTACAAGAAGACTGACTCTTCCAACTGTCTATGTTTTGAGCCATTCGTGTGACACTAGTTATAGATTCCGATGCTTCACTTCAGGTTTACTGTATCCCTCTGACCTTCTTATTGACGATGAAACACAGAAATTGCATCGGAATTAAATCGAAAAAGCACAATGCCGACTTAACTACAAGAAGACTGACTCTTCTTACTGACTATGTTTGAACCATTCCTGTGACACTAGTTACAGATTCCGATGCTTAACTTCAGGATTACTGCATCCCACCGACCTTCTTAGTGACGATGAAACACAGAAATTGAATCGGAATTAAATACAAAAAGCAGAATGCCGACTAAAGTACAAGAATACTGACTCATCTTACTGTCTATGATTTGAACCGTCCCTGTGACACTAGTTATAGGTTCCGATGCTTCACTCCAGGTTACTGTAACCCTTGGACCTTCTTATTGACGATGAAACACAGAAATTGCATCGGAATTAAATACAAAAAGCACAATACCGGCTTAATTACAAGAAGACTGACTCTTCTTACTGACTATGTTTTGAACCATTCCTGTGACACTAGTTATAGATTCCGATGCTTCACTTCAGGTTTACTGTATCCCTCTGACGTTCTTATTGACTATGAAACACAGAAATTGCATCTGAATTAAATACAAAAGGCACAATGCCGAATTAAGTACAAGAAGACTGACTCTTTCTACTGTCTATGCTTTGAACCATTCCTGTGACACTAGTTATAGATTCCGATGCTTCACTTCAGGTTTACTGTATCCCTTGGACCTTCTTATTGACGATGAAACACAGAAATTGCATCGGAATTAAAAACAAATGACACAATGACGACTTAAGTACAAGAAGACTGCCTCTTCTTACTGACTATGTTTTGAACCATTCATGTGACACTAGTTATTGATTCCGATGCTTCACTTCAGGTTTACTGTATCTCTCTGACCTTCTTTTTGACGATGAAACACAGAAATTGCATCGGAATTAAATACAAAAGGCACTATGCCGAATTAAGTACAAGATGACTGACTCTTCTTACTGTCTATGTTTGAACCTTTCCTGTGACACTAGTTATAGACTCCGATGCTTCACTGCAGGTTTACTGTATCCCTTGGACCTTCTTATTGACGATGAAACACAGAAATTGCATCGGAATTAAATACAAAAGGCACAATATCGACTTAAGTACAAGAACACTGACTCTTCTTACTGTCTATGTTTTGAACCATTCTTGTGACTCTAGTTATAGATTCCGATGCTTCACTTCAGGTTTACTGTATCCCTCTGACCTTCTTATTGACGATGAAACACAGAAATTGCATCGGAATTAGTTACAAAGGGCACAATGCCGACTTAAGTACAAGAAGACTGACTCTTCTTACTGTCTATGTTTTGAACCATTCCTGTGACACTAGTTATAGATTCCGATGCTTCAATTCAGGTCTACTGTATATCCTTGGACCCTCGTATTGACGATGAAACACAGATTTTGCATCGGAATTAAATACAAAAGGCACAATGCCGACTTAACTACAAGAAGACTGACTCTTCTTACTGACTATGTTTTGAACCATTCCAATGACCCTAGTAATAGATTCCGATGGTTCATTTGATGTTTACTGTATCCCTTGGATCTTCTTATTGTCAATGAAACACAGAAATTGCATCGGAATTAAATACAAAAGGCACAATGCCGACTTAACTACAAGAAGACTGACTCTTCTTACTGACTATGCTTTGAACCATTCATGTGACACTAGTTATAGAGTCCGATGCTTAACTTCAGGATTACTGTAACCCTCTGACCTTCTTAGTGACGATGAAACACAGAAATTGCATGGGAATTAAATACAAAAAAGCACAATGCCGACTTAAGTACAAGAATTCTGACTCACCTTACAGTCTACGCTTTGAACCGTCCCTGTGACACTAGTTATAGATTCCGATGCTTCACTCCGGGTTTAATGTATCCTTTGGACCTTCTTATTGACGATGAAACAGAGAGTATGCATCCGAATGAAATACAAATTGCACAATGCCGACTTAAGTACAAGAAGACTGACACTTCTTACTGACTACGTTTGAACCATTCCGGTGACACTAGTTATTGATTCGGATGCTTCACTTCAGGTTTACTGGATCCCTCTGACCTTCTTATTGACGATGAAACACAGATATTGCATCGGAATTAAATACAAAAGGCACAATGCCGAATTAAGTATAAGAATACTGACTCTTCTTTCTGCCTAAGTTTTGAACCATTCCTGTGACACTAGTTATAGACTCCGATGCTTCACTCGAGGTTTACTGTATCCCTTGGACTTTCTTATTGACGATGAAACACAGAAATTGCATCGGAATTAAATACAAAAGGCACAATGCCGACTTAAGTAAAAGAAGTATGACTCTTCTTACTGTCTAGGTTTGGAACCATTCCTGTGACACTAGTTATAGATTCCGATGCTTCACTCCAGGTTTACTGTAACCCTTGAACCTTCTTATTGACGATGAAACACAGATATTGCATCAGAATTAAATAGAAAATGCACAATGATGACTGAAGTACAGGAAGACTGACTCTTCTTACTGACTATGTTTGAACCATTCCTGTGACACTAGTTATAGATTCCGATGCTTAACTTCAGGATTACTGCATCCCACCGACCTTCTTAGTGACGATGAAACACAGAAATTGAATCGGAATTAAATACAAAAAGCAGAATGCCGACTAAAGTACAAGTTTACTGACTCATCTTACTGTCTATGATTTGAACCGTCCCTGTGACACTAGTTATAGATTCCGATGCTTCACTCCAGGTTACTGTAACCCTTGGACCTTCTTATTGACGATGAAACACAGAAATTGCATCGGAATTAAATACAAAAGGCACAATACCGGCTTAAGTACAAGAAAACTGACTCTTCTTACTGACTATGTTTTGAACCATTCCTGTGACACTAGTTATAGATTCCGATGCTTCACATCAGGTTTACTGTATCCCTCTGACGTTCTTATTGACTATGAAACACAGAAATTGCATCGCAATTAAATACAAAAGGCACAATGCCGAATTAAGTACAAGAAGACTGACTCTTCTTACTGTCTATGTTTTGAACCATCCCTGTGACACTAGTTATAGATTCAGAAGCTTCACTCCAGGTTTACTGTATCCCTATGACCTTCTTATTGACGATGAAGCACAGAAATTGCATCGGAATTGAATACAATGGGCACAATTCCGACTTAAGTACAAGAAGACTGACTGTTCCTACTGTCTATGTTTAGAACCATTCCTGTGACACTAGTCATAGATTCCGATGCTTCACTTCAGGTTTACTGTATCCCTTGGACCTTCCTATTGACGATGAAACACAGAAATTGCATCGGAATTAAATGCAAAAGGCACAATACCGACTTAAGTACAGAAGACTGACTCTTTTTACTGACTATGATATGAACCATTCCTGTGACACTAGTTATAGCTTCCGATGCTACAGGTTCACTGTATCCCTTGGACCTTCTTATTGACGATGAAACACAGAAATTGTCTCGGAATTAAATAGAAAACGCAGAATGCCGACTTAAGTACAGGAATACTGACTCATCTTACTGTCTATGTTTTGAACCGTCTCTGTGACACTAGTTATACATTCCGATGCTTCACTCCAGGTTTACTGTATCCCTCTGACCTTCTAATTGACGATGAAACATAGAAATTGCATCTGAATTAAATACAAAAGCACAATGCCGAATTAAGTACAAGAAGACCGACTCTTCTTACTGACAGCGCTTTGAACCATACCTGTGACACTAGTCATAGATTCCGATGCTTAACTTCAGGATTACTGTATCCCTTGGACCTTCTTACTGACGTTGAAACACAGAAATTGCATCGGAATTAAAAACAAAAGACACAATGACGACTTAAGTACAAGAAGACTGACTCTTCTTACTGACTACGTTTGAACCATTCCTGTGACACTAGTTATTGATTCCGATGCTTCACCTCAGGTTTACTGTATCTCTCTGACCTTCTTTTTGACGATGAAACACAGAAATTGCATCGGAATCAAATACAAAAGGCACTATGCCGAATTAAGTACAAGATGACTGACTCTTCTTACTGTCTATGTTTGAACCTTTCCTGTGACACTAGTTATAGACTCCGATGCTTCACTCCAGGTTTACTGTATCCCTTTGACCTTCTTATTGACGGTGAAACACAGAAATTGCATCAGAATTATATTGAAAATGCACAATGTTGACTGAAGTACATTAAGACTGACTCTTCTTACTGACTATGTTTTGAACTAATCCTGTGACACTAGTTATAGATTCCGATGCTTCACTTCAGGTTTACTGTATCCCTTTTACCTTCTTATTGACGAAGAAACACAGAAATTGCATCGGATGTAAATACAAAAGGCACAATACCGTCTTAAGTACAAGAAGACTGTCTCTTCCCACTGTCTATGTTTTGAACCATTCCTGTGACACTAGTATTAGATTCCGATGCTTCACTTTAGGTTTACTGTATCCCTTGGACATTCTTATTGACGATGAAATACATAAATTGCATCGGAATTAAATACAAAAGGCACAATACCGACTTAAGTACAAGAAGACTGACTCTTCTTACTGACTATATTTTGAACCATACCTGAGACACTAGTCCTAGATTCCGATGCTTAACTTCAGGATTACTGAATCCCTTGGACCTTCTTATTGACGATGAAATACAGAAATTGCATCGGAATTAAATACAAAAGGCACAATGACGACTTAAGTACAAGAAGACTGACTCTTCTTACTGACTATGATTTGAATCATTCCTGTGACACTAGTTATTGATTCCGATGCTTCACTTTACGTTTACTGTATCCCTCTGACCTTCTTATTGACGATGAAACACAGAAATTGCATCGGAATCAAATACAAGAGGCACAATGCCGAATTAAGTACAAGAAGACTGACTCTTCTTACTATCTATGTTTGAACCTTTCCGGTGACACTAGTTCTAGACTCCGATGCTTCACTCCAGGTTTACTGTATCCTTGTGACCTTCTTATTGACGATGAAACACAGAAATTGCATCGGAATTAAATACAAAAGGCACTATGCCGAATTAAGTACAAGATGACTGACTCTTCTTACTGTCTATGTTTGAACCTTTCCTGTGACACTAGTTATAGACTCCGATGCTTCACTCCAGGTTTACTGTATCCCTTGGACCTTCTTATTGACGATGAAACACAGAAATTGCATCGGGATTAAATACAAAAGGCACAATATCGACTTAATTACAAGAACACTGACTCTTCTCACTGTCCATGTTTTGAACCATTCTTGTGACTCTAGTTATAGATTACGATGCTTCACTTCAGGTTTACTGTATCC
This sequence comes from Schistocerca piceifrons, assembly GCF_021461385.2. Classification (NCBI taxonomy): domain Eukaryota; kingdom Metazoa; phylum Arthropoda; class Insecta; order Orthoptera; family Acrididae; genus Schistocerca; species Schistocerca piceifrons. The sequence continues at coordinate 72,468 of NW_025728690.1, forward strand.
CTCTGACCTTCTTATTGACGATGAAACACAGAAATTGCATCGGAATTAGTTACAAAGGGCACAATGCCGACTTAAGTACAAGAAGACTGACTCTTCTTACTGTCTATGTTTTGAACCATTCCTGTGACACCAGTTGTAGATTTCAATGCTTCAATTCAGGTCTACTGTATCCCTTCGACCCTCGTATTGACGATGAAACACAGATTTTGCATCGGAATTAAATACAAAAGGCACAATGCCGACTTAACTACAAGAAGATTGACTCTTCTTACTGACTATGTTTTGAACCATTCCAATGACCCTAGTAATAGATTCCGATGGTTCATTTCAGGTTTACTGTATCCTTTGGATCTTCTTGCTGACAATGAAACACAGAAATTGCATCGGAATTAAATACAAAAGGCACAATGCCGACTTAACTACAAGAAAACTGACTCTTCTTACTGACTATGCTTTGAACCATTCATGTGACACTAGTTATAGAGTCCGATGCTTAACTTCACGATTACTGTAACCCTCTGACCTTCTTAGTGACGATGAATCACAGAAATTGCATCGGAATTAAATACAAAAAAGCACAATGCCGACTTAAGTCCAAGAATACTGACTCATCTTACAGTCTACGCTTTGAACCGTCCCTGTGACACTAGTTATAGATTCCGATGCTTCACTCCGGGTTTAATGTATCCTTTGGACCTTCTTATTGACGATGAAACAGAGAGTATGCATCCGAATGAAATACAAATTGCACAATGCCGACTTAAGTACAAGAAGACTGACACTTCTTACTGACTATGTTTGAACCGTTCCTGTGACACTAGTTATAGATTCCGATGCTGCACTTCAGGTTTACTGGATCCCTCTGACCTTCTTATTGACGATGAAACACAGAAATTGCATCGGAATTAAATACAAAAGGCACAATGCCGAATTAAGTATAAGAATACTGACTCCTCTTACTGCCTAAGTTTTGAACCATTCCTGTGACACTAGTTATAGACTCCGATGCTTCACTCGAGGTTTACTGTATCCCTTGGACTTTCTTATTGACGATGAAACACAGAAATTGCATCGGAATTAAATACAAAAGGCACAAAGCCGACTTAAGTAAAAGAAGTATGACTCTTCTTACTGTCTAGGTTTGGAACCATTCCTGTGACACTAGTTATAGATTCCGATGCTTCACTCCTGGTTTACTGTATCCCTTGGACCTTCTTATTGACGATGAAACACAGAAATTGCATCAGAATTAAATAGAAAATGCACAATGATGACTGAAGTACAGGAAGACTGACTCTTCTTACTGACTATGCTTTGAACTAATCCTGTGACACTAGTTCTAGACTCCGATGCTTCACTCCAGGTTTACTGTATCCTTTGGACCTTCTTATTGACGATGAAACACAGAAATTGCATCGGAATTAAATACAAAAGGCACAATGCCGGCTTAAGTACAAGAAGACTGACTCTTCTTACTGCCTATGTTTGAACCATTCCTGTGACTCTAGTTATAGATTCCGATGCTTCACTTCAGGTTTACTGTATCCCTTGGACCTTCTTATTGACTATGAAACACAGAAATTGCATCGGATGTAAATACAAAAGGCACAATGCCGACTTAAGTACAAGAAGACTGACTCTTCCCACTGTCTATGTTTTGAACCATTCCTGTGACACTAGTATTAGATTCCGATGCTTCACTTTAGGTTTACTGTATCCCTTGGACCTTCTTATTGACGATGAAATACATAAATTGCATCGGAATTAAATACAAAAGGCACAGTACCGACTTAAGTACAAGAAGACTGACTCTTCTTACTGACTATATTTTGAACCATACCTGAGACACTAGTCATAGATTCCGATGCTTAACTTCAGGATTACTGAATCCCTTGGACCTTCTTATTGACGATGAAACACAGAAATTGCATCGGAATTAAATACAAAAGGCACAATGACGACTTAAGTACAAGAAGACTGACTCTTCTTACTGACTATGATTTGAATCATTCCTGTGACGCTAGTTATTGATTCCGATGCTTCACTTTACGTTTACTGTATCCCTCTGACCTTCTTATTGACGATGAAACACAGAAATTGCATCGGAATTAAATAAAAAAGGCACAATGCCGAATTAAGTACAAGAAGACTGACTCTTCTTACTATCTATGTTTGAACCTTTCCTGTGACACTAGTTCTAGACTCCGATGCTTCACTCCAGGTTTACTGTATCCTTTGGACCTTCTTATTGACGATGAAACACAGAAATTGCATCGGAATTAAATACAAAAGGCACAATGCCGACTTAAGTACAAGAAGACTGACTCTTCTTACTGCCTATGATTTGAACCATTCCTGTGACTCTAGTTACAGATTCCGATGCTTCACTTCAGGTTTACTGTATCCCTCTGACCTTCTTAGTGACGATGAAACACAGAAATTGCATCGGAATTAAATACAAAAAAGCACAATGCCCACTTAAGTACAAGGATACTGACTTATTTTACAGTCTACGCTTTGAACCGTCCCTGTGACACTAGTTATAGATTCCGATGCTTCACTCCGGGTTTAATGTATCCTTTGGACCTTCTGATTGACGATGAAACAGAGAGTATGCATCCGAATGAAATACAAATTGCACAATGCCGACTTAAGTACAAGAAGACATACACTTCTTACTGACTATGTTTTGAACCATTCCTGTGACACTAGTTATAGATTCCGATGCTTCACTTCAGGTTTACTGGATCCCTCTGACCTTCTTATTGACGATGAAACACAGAAATTGCATCGGAACTAAATACAAAAGGCACAATGCCGAATTAAGTATAAGAATACTGACTCTTCTTACTGCCAAAGTTTTGAACCATTCCTGTGACACTAGTTATAGACTCCGATGCTTCACTCGAAGTTTACTGTATCCCTTGGACTTTCTTATTGACGATGAAACACAGAAATTGCATCGGAATTAAATACAAAAGGCACAATGCCGACTTAAGTAAAAGAAGTATGGCTCTTCTTACTGTCTAGGTTTGGAACCCATCCTGTGTCACTAGTTATAGATTCCGATGCTTCACTCCTTGTTTACTGTATCCCTTGGACCTTCTTATTGACGATGAAACACAGAAATTGCATCAGAATTAAATAGAAAATGCACAATGATGACTGAAGTACAGGAAGACTGACTCTTCTTACTGACTATGCTTCGAACTAATCCTGTGACACTAGTTATGGATTCCGATGCTTCCCTTCAGGTTTACTGTATCCCTTGGACCTTCTTATTGACGATGAAACACAGAAATTGCATCGGATGTATATACAAAAGGCACAATGCCGACTTAAGTACAAGAAGACTGACTCTTCCCACTGTCTATGTTTTGAACCATTCCTGTGACACTAGTAATAGATTCCGATGCTTCACTTTAGGTTTACTGTATCCCTTGGACCTTCTTATTGACGATGAAATACATAAATGGCATCGGAATTAAATACAAAAGGCACAATACCGACTTAAGTACAAGAAGACTGACTCTTCTTACTGATTATACTTTGAACCATACCTGAGACACTAGTCATAGATTCCGATGCTTAACTTCAGGATTACTGAATCCCTTGGACCTTCTTATTGACGATGAAACACAGATATTGCATCGGAATTAAATTCAAAAGGCATAATGACGACTTAAGTACATGAAGACTGACTCTTCTTACTGACTATGATTTGAATCATCCTGTGACACTAATTATTGATTCCGATGCTTCACTTTACGTTTACTGTATCCCTCTGACCTTCTTATTGACGATGAAACACAGAAATTGCATCGGAATTAAATACAAAAGGCACAATGCCGAATTAAGTACAAGAAGACTGACTCTTCTTAATATCTATGTTTGAACCTTTCCTGTGACACTAGTTCTAGACTCCGATGCTTCACTCCAGGTTTACTGTATCCTTTGGACCTTCTTATTGACGATGAAACACAGAAATTGCTTCGGAATTAAATACAAAAGGCACAATGCCGACTTAAGTACAAGAAAACTGACTCTTCTTACTGCCTATGTTTTGAACCATTCCTGTGACTCTAGTTATAGATTCCGATGCTTCACTTCAGGTTTACTGTATCCCTCTGACCTTCTTATTGACGTTGAAACACAGAAATTGCATCGGAATTCAATACAAAGGGCACAATGCCGACTTAAGTACAAGAAGACTGACTCTTCTTACTGTCTATATTTTGAACCATTCCTGTGACACTAGTTATAGATTCCGATTCTTCAATTCAGGTCTACTGCATCCCTTGGACCCTCGTATTGACGATGAAACACAGATTTTGCATCGGAATTAAATACAAAAAGCACAATACCGACTTAACTACAAGAAGACTGACTCTTCTTACTGACTACGTTTTGAACCATTCCTGTGACACTAGTTATAGAATCCGATGCTTCACATCAGGTTTACTGTATCCCTCTGACCTTCTTATTGACGATGAAACACAGAAATTGCATCGGAATTAAATACAAATGCACAATGCCGACTTTAGTACATGTAGACTGACTTTTCCTACTGTCTATGTTTTGAACCATTCCAATGACCCTAGTAATAGATTCCGATGGTTTATTTCAGGTTTACTGTATCCCTTGGATCTTCTTATTGACAATGAAACACAGAAATTGCATCGGAATTAAATACAAAAGGCACAATGCCGACTTGACTACAAGAAGACTGACTCTTCTTACTGACTATGCTTTGAACCATTCATGTGACACTAGTTATAGAGTCCGATGCTTAACTTCAGGATTACTGTAACCCTCTGACCTTCTTAGTGACGATGAAACACAGAAATTGCATCGGAATTAAATACAAGAAGCACAATGCCGACTTAAGTACAAGAATACTGACTCATCTTACAGTCTACGCTTTGAACCGTCCCTGTGACACTAGTTATAGATTCCGATGCTTCACTCCAGGTTTACTGTATCCCTTGGACCTTCTTATTGACGATGAAACACAGAAATTGCATCAGAATTAAATAGAAAATGCACAATGATGACTGAAGTACAAGAAGACTGACTCCTCTTACTGACTATGCTTTGAACTAATCCTGTGACACTAGTTATAGATTCCGATGCTTCACTTCAGGTTTACTGTATCCCTTGGACCTTCTTATTGACGATGAAACACAGAAATTGCATCGGAATTAAATAGAAAAGGCACAATGCCGAATTAAGTACAAGAAGACTGACTCTTCTTACTATCTATGTTTGAACCTTTCCTGTGACACTAGTTCTAGACTCCGATGCTTCACTCGAGGCTTACTGTATCCTTTGGACCTTCTTATTGACGATGAAACACAGAAATTGCATCGGAATTAAATACAAAAGGCACAATGCCGACTTAAGTACAAGAAGACTGACCCTTCTTACTGCCTATGTTCTGAACCATTCCTGTGACTCTAGTTATAGATTCCGATGCTTCACTTCAGGTTTACTGTATCCCTCTGACCTTCTTATTGACGTTAAAACACAGAAATTGCATCGGAATTCAATACAAACGGCACAATGCCGACTTAAGTACAAGAAGACTTACTCTTCTTACTGTCTATGCTTTGAACCATTCCTGTGACACTAGTTACAGATTCCGATGCTTCAATTCAGGTCTACTGTATCCCTTGGACCCTCGTATTGACGATGAGACACAGATTTTGCATCGGAATTAAATACAAAAGGCACAATGCCGACTTAACTACAAGAAGACTGATTCTTCTTACTGACTATGTTTTGAACCATTCCTGTGACACTAGTTATAGAATCCGATGCTTCACTTCAGGTTTACTGTATCCCTCTGACCTTCTTATTGACGATGAAACACAGAAATTGCATCGGAATTAAATACAAATGCACAATGCCGACTTTAGTACATGTAGACTGACTTTTCCTACTGTCTATGTTTTGAACCATTCTAATGACCCTAGTAAAAGATTCCGATGGTTCATTTCAGGTTTACTGTATCCCTTGGATCTTCTTATTGACAATGAAACACAGAAATTGCGTCGGAATTAAATACAAAAGGCACAATGCCGACTTGACTACAAGAAGACTGACTCTTCTTACTGACTATGCTTTGAACCATTCATGTGACACTAGTTATAGAGTCCGATGCTCAACTTCAGGATAACTGTAACCCTCTGACCTTCTTAGTGACGATGAAACACAGAAATTGCATCGGAATTAAATACAAGAAGCACAATGCCGAATTAAGTATAAGAATACTGACTCTTCTTACTGCCTAAGATTTGAACCATTCCTGTGACACTAGTTATAGACTCCGACGCTTCACTCGAGGTTTACTGTATCCCTTGGACTTTCTTATTGACGATGAAACACAGAAATTGCATCGGAATTAAATACAAAAGGCACAATGCCTACTTAAGTAAAAGAAGTATGACTCTTCTTACTGTCTATGTTTGGAACCATTCCTGTGACACTAGTTATAGATTCCGATGCTTCACTCCAGGTTTACTGTATCCCTTGGACCTTCTTATTGTCGATGAAACACAGAAATTGCATCAGAATTAAATAGAAAATGCACAATGATGACTGAAGTACAAGAAGACTGACTCTTCTTACTGACTATGCTTTGAACTAATCCTGTGACACTAGTTATAGATTCCGATGCTTCACTTCAGTTTTACTGTATCCCTTGGGCCTTCTTATTGACGATGAAACACAGAAAATGCATCGGATGTAAATACAAAAGGCACCATGCCGACTTAAGTACAAGAAGACTGACTCTTCCCACTGTCTATGTTTTGAACCATTCCTGTGACACTAGTATTAGATTCCGATGCTTCACTTCAGGTTTACTGTATCCCTTGGACCTTCTTATTGACGATGAAATACATAAATTGCATCGGAATTAAATACAAAAGGCACAATACCGACTTAAGTACAAGAAGACTGACTCTTCTTACTGACTATATTTTGAACCATACCTGAGACACTAGTCATAGATTCCGATGCTTAACTTCAGGATTACTGAATCCCTTGGACCTTCTTATTGACGATGAAACACAGAAATTGCATCGGAATTAAATACAAAAGGCACAATGACGACTTAAGTACAAGAAGTTGACTCTTCTTACTGACTATGATTTGAATCATTCCTGTGACACTAGTTGTTGATTCCGATGCTTCACTTTACGTTTACTGTATCCCTCTGACCTTCTTATTGACGATGAAACACAGAAATTGCATCGGAATTAAATACAAAAGGCACAATGCCGAATTAAGTACAAGAAGACTGACTCTTCTTACTATCTATTTTTGAACCTTTCCTGTGACACTAGTTCTAGACTCCGATGCTTCACTCCAGGCTTGCTGTATCCTTTGGACCTTCTTATTGACGATGAAACACAGAAATTGCATCGGAATTAAATACAAAAGGCACAATGCCGACTTAAGTACAAGAAGACTGACTCTTCTTACTGCCTATGTTCTGAACCATTCCTGTGACTGTAGTTATAGATTCCGATGGTTCACTTCAGGTTTACTGTATCCCTCTGACCTTCTTATTGACGTTGAAACACAGAAATTGCATCGGAATTCAATACAAAGGGCACAATGCCGACTTAAGTACAAGAAGACTTACTCTTCTTACTGTCTATGTTTTGAACCATTCCTGTGACACTAGTTATAGATTCCGATGCTTCAATTCAGGTCTACTGTATCCCTTGGACCCTCGTATTGACGATGAGACACAGATTTTGCATCGGAATTAAATACAAAAGGCACAATGCCGACTTAAGTACATGAAGACTGATTCTTCTTACTGACTATGTTTTGAACCATTCCTGTGATACTAGTTATAGAATCCGATGCTTCACATCAGGTTTACTGTATCCCTCTGACCTTCTTATTGACGATGAAACACAGAAATTGCATTGGAATTAAATACAAATGCACAATGCCGTCTTTAGTACATGTAGACTGACTTTTCCCACTGTCTATGTTTTGAACCATTCCAATGACCCTAGTAATAGATTCCGATGGTTCATTTCAGGTTTACTCTATCCCTTGGATCTTCTTATTGAAAATGAAACACAGAAATTGCATCGGAATTAAATACAAAAGGCACAATGCCGACTTGACTACAAGAAGCCTGACTCTTCTTACTGACCATGCTTTGAACCATTCATGTGACACTAGTTATAGAGTCAGATGCTTAACTTCAGGATTACTGTAACCCTCTGACCTTCTTAGTGACGATGAAACACAGAAATTGCATCGGAATTAAATACAAGAAGCACAATGCCGACTTAAGTACAAGAATACTGTCTCATCTAACAGTCTACGCTTTGAACCGTCCCTGTGACACTAGTTATAGATTCCGATGCTTCACTCCAGGTTTAATGTATCCTTTGGACCTTCTTATAAACGATGAAACAGAGAGTATGCATCCGAATGAAATACAAATTGCACAATGCCGACTTAAGTACAAGAAGACTGACACTTCTTACTGGTTATGTTTTGAACCATTCCTGTGACACTAGTTATAGATTCCGATGCTTCTCTTAAGGTTTACTGTATCCCTCTGACCTTCTTATTGACGATGAAACACAGAAATTGCATCGGAATTAAATACAAAAGGCACAATGCCGAATGAAGTATAAGAATACTGACTCTTCTTACTGCCTAAGTTTTGAACCGTTCCTGTGACACTAGTTATAGACTCCGATGCTTCACTCGAGGTTTACTGTATCCCTTGGACTTTCTTATTGACGATGAAACACTGAAATTGCATCGGAATTAAATACAAAAGGCACAATGCCGACTTAAGTAAAATAAGTATGACTCTTCTTACTGTCTATGATTGGAACCATTCCTGCGACACTAGTTATAGATTCCGATGCTTCACTCCAGGTTTACTGTATCCCTTGGACCTTCTTATTGACGATGAAACACAGACATTGCATCAGAATTAAATAGAAAATGCACAATGATGACTAAAGTACAAGAAGACTGACTCTTCTTACTGACTATGCTTTGAACTAATCCTGTGATACTAGTTATAGATTCCGATGCTTCACTTCAGGTTTACTGTATCCCTTGGACCTTCTTATTGACGATGAAATACATAAATTGCATCGGTATTAAATACAAAAGGTACAATACCGACTTAAGTACAAGAAGACTGAGTCTTCTTACTGACTATATTTTGAACCATACCTGAGACACTAGTCATAGATTCCGATGCTTAACTTCCGGATTACTGAATCCCTTGGTCGTTCTTATTGACGATGAAACACAGAAATTGCATCGGAATTAAATACAAAAGGCACAATGACAACTTAAGTACAAGAAGACTGACTCTTCTTACTGACTATGTTTTGAATCATTCCTGTGACACTAGTTATAGATTCCGATGCTTCACTTCAGGTTTACTGGATCCCTCTGACCTCCTTATTGACGTTGAAACACAGAAATTGCATCGGAATTAAATACAAAAGGCACAATGCCGAATTAAGTATAAGAATACTGACTCTTCTTACTGCCTAAGTTTTGAACCATTCCTGTGACACTAGTTATAGACTCCGATGCTTCACTCGAGGTTTACTGTATCCCTTGGACTTTCTTATTGACGATGAAACACAGAAATTGCATCGGAATTAAATACAAAAGGCACAATGCCGACTTAAGTAAAGGAATTATGACTCTTCTTACTGTCTAGGTTTGGAACCATTCCCGTGACACTAGTTATAGATTCCGATGCTTCACTCCTGGTTTACTGTATCCCTTGAACCTTCTTATTGACGATGAAACACAGAAATTACATCAGAATTAAATAGAAAATGCACAATGATGACTGAAGTACAGGAAGACTGACTCTTCTTACTGACTATGCTTTGAACTAATCCTGTGACACTAGTTCTAGACTCCGATGCTTCACTCCAGGTTTACTGTATCCTTTGGACCTTCTTATTGACGATGAAACACAGAAATTGCATCGGAATTAAATACAAAAGGCACAATGCCGGCTTAAGTACAAGAAGACTGACCCTTCTTACTGCCTATGTTTGAACCATTCCTGTGACTCTAGTTATAGATTCCGATGCTTCACTTCAGGTTTACTGTATCCCTTGGAGCTTCTTATTGACTATGAAACACAGAAATTGCATCGGATGTAAATACAAAAGGCACAATGCCGACTTAAGAACAAGAAGACTGACTCTTCCCACTGTCTATGTTTTGAACCATTCCTGTGACACTAGTATTAGATTCCGATGCTTCACTTTAGGTTTACTGTATCCCTTGGACCTTCTTATTGACGATGAAATACATAAATTGCATCGGAATTAAATACAAAAGGCACAATACCGACTTAAGTACAAGAAGACTGACTCTTCTTACTGACTATATTTTGAACCATACCTGAGACACTAGTCATAGATTCCGATGCTTAACTTCAGGATTACTGAATCCCTTGGACCTTCTTATTGACGATGAAACACAGAAATTGCATCGGAATTAAATACAAAAGGCACAATGACGACTTAAGTACAAGAAGACTGACTCTTCTTACTGACTATGATATGAATCATTCCTGTGACGCTAGTTATCGATTCCGATGCTTCACTTTACGTTTACTGTATCCCTCTGACCTTCTTATTGACGATGAAACACAGAAATTGCATCGGAATTAAATACAAAAGGCACAATGCCGTATTAAGTACAAGAAGACTGATTCTTCTTACTATCTATGTTTGAACCTTTCCTGTGTCACTAGTTCTAGACTCCGATGCTTCACTCCAGGTTTACTGTATCCTTTGGACCTTCTTATTGACGATGAAACACAGAAATTGCATCGGAATTAAATACAAAAGGCACAATGCCGACTTAAGTACAAGAAGACTGACTCTTCTTACTGCCTATGTTTTGAACCATTCCTGTGACTCTAGTTATAGATTCCGATGCTTCACTTCAGGTTTACTGTATCCCTCTGACCTTCTTAGTGACGATGAAACACAGAAATTGCATCGGAATTAAATACAAAAAAGAACAATGCCCACTTAAGTACAAGAATACTGACTCATCTTACAGTCTACGCTTTGAACCGTCCCTGTGACACTAGTTATAGATTCCGATGCTTCACTGCAGGTTTACTGTATCCCTTGGACCTTCTTATTGACGATGAAACACAGAAATTTCATCAGAATTAAATAGAAAATGCACAATGATGACTGAAGTACAGGAAGACTGACTCTTCTTACTGACTATGCTTCGAACTAATCCTGTGACACTAGTTATAGATTCCGATGCTTCACTTCAGGTTTACTGTATCCCTTGGACCTTCTTATTGACGATGAAACACAGAAATTGAATCGGATGTAAATACAAAAGGCACAATGCCGACTTAAGTACAAGAAGACTGACTCTTCCCACTGTCTATGTTTTGAACCATTCCTGTGACACTAGTATTAGATTCCGATGCTTCACTTTACGTTTACTGTATCCCTCTGACCTTCTTATTGACGATGAAACACAGAAATTGCATCGGAATTAAATACAAAAGGCACAATGCCGAATTAAGTACAAGAAGACTGACTCTTCTTACTATCTATGTCTGAACCTTTCCTGTGACACTAGTTCTAGACTTCGATGCTTCACTCCAGGTTTACTGTATCCTTTGGACCTTCTTATTGACGATGAAACACAGAAATTGCTTCGGAATTAAATACAAATGGCACAATGCCGACTTAAGTACAAGAAGAGTTACTCTTCTTACTGCCTATGTTTTGAACCATTCCTGTGACTCTAGTTATAGATTCCGATGCTTCACTTCAGGTTTACTGTATCCCTCTGACCTTCTTATTGACGTTGAAACACAGAAATTGCATCGGAATTCAATACAAAGTGCACAATGCCGACTTAAGTACAAGAAGACTGACTCTTCTTACTGTCTATGTTTTGAAGAATTCCTGTGACACTAGTTATAGATTCCGATGCTTCAATTCAGGTCTACTGTATCCCTTGGACCCTCGTATTGACGATGAAACACAGATTTTGCATCGGGATTAAATACAAAAGGCACAATACCGACCTAACTACAAGAAGACTGACTCTTCTTACTGACTATGTTTTGAACCATTCCTGTGACACTAGTTATAGAATCCGATGCTTCACATCAGGTTTTCTGTATCCCTCTGACCTTCTTATTGACGGTGAAACACAGAAATTGCATCGGAATTAAATACAAATGCACAATGCCGACTTTAGTACATGTAGACTGACTTTTCCTACTGTCTATGTTTTGAACCATTCCAATGACCCTAGTAATAGATTCCGATGGTTCATTTCAGGTTTACTGTATCCTTTGGATCTTCTTATTGACAATGAAACACAGAAATTGCATCGGAATTAAATACAAAACGCACAATGCCGACTTGACTACAAGAAAACTGACTCTTCTTACTGACTATATTTTGAACCATACCTGAGACACTAGTTATAGATTCCGATGCTTAACTTCAGGATTACTGAATCCCTTGGACCTTCTTATTGACGATGAAACACAGAAATTGCATCGGAATCAAATACAAAAGGCACAATGACGACTTAAGTACAAGAAGACTGACTCTTCTTACTGACTATGATTTGAATCATTCCTGTGACACTAGTTATTGATTCCGATGCTTCACTTTACGTTTACTGTATCCCTCTGACCTTCTTATTGACGATGAAACACAGAAATTGCGTCGGAATTAAATACAAAAGGCACAATGCCGAATTAAGTACAAGAAGACTGACTCTTCTTACTATCTATGTTTGAACCTTTCCTGTGACACTAGTTCTAGACTCCGATGCTTCACTCCAGGTTTACTGTATCCTTTGGACCTTCTTTTTGACAATGAAACACAGAAATTGCATCGGAATTAAATACAAAAGGCACAATGCCGACTTAAGTACAAGAAGACTGACTCTTCTTACTGCCTATGTTCTGAACCATTCCTGTGACTCTAGTTATAGATTCCGATGCTTCACTTCAGGTTTACTGTATCCCTCTGACCTTCTTATTGACGTTAATACACAGAAATTGCATCGGAATTAAATACAAATGCACAATGCCGACGTTAGTACATGTAGACTGACTTTTCACACTGTCTATGTTTTGAACCATTCCAATGACCCTAGTAATAGATTCCGATGGTTCATTTCAGGTTTACTGTATCCCTTGGATCTTCTTATTGACAATGAAACACAGAAATTGCATCGGAATTAAATACAAAAGGCACAATGCCGACTTAAGTACAAGAAGTAGGACTCGTCTTACTGACTATGCTTTGAACCATTCATGTGACACTAGTTATAGAGTCCGATGCTTAACTGCAGGATTACTGTAACCCTCTGACCTTCTTAGTGACGATGAAACACAGAAATTGCATCGGAATTAAATACAAGAAGCACAATGCCCACTTAAGTACAAGAATACTGACTCATCTAACAGTCTACGCTTTGAACCGTCCCTGTGACACTAGTTATAGATTCCGATGCTTCACTCCAGGTTTAATGTATCCTTTGGACCTTCTTATAGACGATGAAACAGAGATTATGCATCCGAATGATATACAAATTGCACAATGCCGACTTAAGTACAAGAAGACTGACACTTCTTAATGGTTATGTTTTGAACCATTCCTGTGACACTAGTTATAGATTCCGATGCTTCACTTAAGGTTTACTGTATCCCTCTGACCTTCTTATTGACGATGAAACACAGAAATTGCATCGGAATTAAATACAAAAGGCACAATGCCGAATTAAGTATAAGAATACTGACTCTTCTTACTGCCTAAGTTTTGAACCATTCCTGTGACACTAGTTATAGACTCCGATGCTTCACTCGAGGTTTACTGTATCCCTTGGACTTTCTTATTGACGATGAAACACAGAAATTGCATCGGAATTAAATACAAAAGGCACAATGGCGACTTAAGTAAAAGAAGTATGACTCTTCTTACTGTCTATGTTTGGAACCATTCCTGTGACACTAGTTATAGATTCCGATGCTTCACTCCAGGTTTACTGTATCCGTTGGACCTTCTTATTGACGATGAAACACAGAAATTGCATCAGAATTAAATAGAAAATGCACAATGATGACTAAAGTACAAGAAGACTGACTCTTCTTACTGACTATGCTTTGAACTAATCCTGTGACACTAGTTATAGATTCCGATGCTTCACTTCAGGTTTACTGTATCCCTTGGACCTTCTTATTGACGATGAAACACAGAAATTGCATCGGATGTAAATAAAAAAGGCACAATGCCGACTTAAGTACAAGAAGACTGACTCTTCCCACTGTCTATGTTTTGAACCATTCCTATGACACTAGTTATTGATTCCGAAGCTTCACTTCAGGTTTACTGTATCCCTTGGACCTTCGTATTGACGATGAAATACATAAAATGCATCGGAATTAAATACAAAAGGCACAATACCGACTTAAGTACAAGAAGACTGAGTCTTCTTACTGACTATATTTTGAACCATACCTGAGACACTAGTCATAGATTCCGATGCTTAACTTCAGGATTACTGAATCCCTTGGACGTTCTTATTGACGATGAAACACAGAAATTGCATCGGAATTAAATACAAAAGGCACAATGACAACTTAAGTACAGGAAGACTGACTCTTCTTACTGACTATGTTTCGAATCATTCCTGTGAAACTAGTTATTGATTCCGATGCTTCACTTTACTTTTACTGTATCCCTCTGACCTTCTTATTGACGATGAAACACAGAAATTGCATCGGAATTAAATACAAAAGGCACAATGCCGAATTAAGTACAAGAGGACTGACTCTTCTTACTATCTATGTTTGAACCTTTCCGTTGACACTAGTTCTAGACTCCGATGCTTCACTACAGGTTTACTGTATTTCTTGGACCTTCTTATTGACGATGAATCACAGAAATTGCATCGGAATTAAATACAAAAGGCACAATGCCGACTTAAGTACAAGAAGACTGATTCTTCTTACTGCCTATGTTTTGAACCATTCCTGTGACTCTAGTTACAGATTCCGATGCTTCACTTCAGGTTTACTGTATCCCTCTGACCTTCTTATTGACGTTGAAACACAGAAATTGCATCGGAATTCAATACAAAGGGCACAATGCCGACTTAAGTAGAAGAAGACTGACTCTTCTTACTGTCTATGTTTTTGAACCATTCCTGTGACACTAGTTATAGATTCCGATGCTTCAATTCAGGTCTACTGTATCCCTTGGACCTTCTTATTGACGATGAAACACAGATTTTGCATCGGAATTAAATACAAAAGGCACAATGCCGACTTAAGTACAAGAAGTATGACTCTTCTTACTGACTATGTTTTGAACCATTCCTGTGACACTAGTTATAGAATCCGATGCATCACATCAGGTTTACTGTATCCCTCTGACCTTCTTATTGACAATAAAACACAGAAATTGCATCGGAATTAAATACAAAAGGCACAATGCCGACTTTAGTACAATTAGATTGACTTTTCCTACTGTCTATGTTTTGAACCATTCCTGTGACACTAGTAATAGATTCCGAAGGTTCATTTCAGGTTTACTGTATCAATTGGATCTTCTTATTGACAATGAAACACAGAAATTGCATCGGAATTAAATACAAAAGGCACAATGCCTACTTAAGTACAAGTAGACTCACTCTTCCAACTGTCTATGTTTTGAACCATTCCTGTGACACTAGTTATAGATTCCGATGTTTCACTTCAGGTATACTGTATCCCTCTGACCGTCTTATTGACGATATAACGCAGAAATTGCATCGGAGTTAAATAGAAAAGGCACAATGCCGACTTAAGTAGTAGAAGACTGACTCTTCCTACTGTCTATGCTTTGAATCATTCCTGCGACACTAGTTATAGATTTCGATGCTTCACTTCAGGTTTACTGTATCCCTTGGACATTCTTATTGACGATGAAACACAGAAATTGCATCGAAATTAAATACAAAAGGCCCAATGCCACTTAACTACAAGAAGACTGACTCTTCTTACTGACTATGCTTTGAACCATTCATGTGACACTAGTTATAGAGTCCGATGCTTACCTTCAGGATTACTGTAACCCTCTGGCCTTCTTAGTGACGATGAAACACAGAAATTGCATCGGAATTAAATACAAGAAGCACAATGCCGACTTAAGTACAAGAATACTGACTCATCTTACAGTCTACGCTTTCAACTGTACCCGTGACACTAGTTATAGATTCAGATGATTCACTCAAGGTTTAATGTATCCTTTCGACCTTCTTATTGACGATGAAACACAGAGTATGCATCCGAATTAAATACAAAATGCACAATGCCGACTTAAGTACAAGAAGACTGACTCTTCTTACTGACTATGTCTTGAACCATTCCTGTGACTCTAGTTAAAGATTCCGATGCTTCACTTCAGGTTTACTGTATCCCTCTGACCTTCTTATTGACGTTGAAACACAGAAATTGCATCGGAATTCAATACAAAGTGCACAATGCCGACTTAAGTACAAGAAGACTGACTCTTCTTACTGTCTATGTTTTGAACCATTCCTGTGACACTAGTTATAGATTCCGATGCTTCAATTCAGGTCTACTGTATCCCTTGGACCCTCGTATTGACGATGAAACACAGATTTTGCATCGGAATTAAATACAAAAGGCACAATACCGACTTAACTACAAGAAGACTGACTCTTCTTACTGACTATGTTTTGAACCATTCCTGTGACACTAGTTATAGAATCCGATGCTTCACATCAGGTTTTCTGTATCCCTCTGACCTTCTTATTGACGATGAAACACAGAAATTGCATCGGAATTAAATACAAATGCACAATGCCGACTTTAGTACATGTAGACTGACTTTTCCTACTGTCTATGTTTTGAACCATTCCAATGACCCTAGTAATAGATTCCGATGGTTCATTTCAGGTTTACTGTATCCTTTGGATCTTCTTATTGACAATGAAACACAGAAATTGCATCGGAATTAAATACAAAAGGCACAATGCCGACTTGACTACAAGAAAACTGACTCTTCTTACTGACTATGCTTTGAACCATTCATGTGACACTAGTTATAGAGTCCGATGCTTAACATCAGGATTACTGTAACCCTCTGACCTTCTTAGTGACGATGAAACACAGAAATTGCATCGGAATTAAATACAAGAAGCACAATGCCGACTTAAGTACAAGAATACTGACTCATCTTACAGTCTACGCTTTGAACCGTCCCTGTGACACTAGTTATAGATTCCGATGCTTCACTCCAGGTTTAATGTATCCTTTGGACCTTCTTATTGACGATGAAACAGAGAGTATGCATCCGAATGAAATACAAATTGCACAATGCCGACTTAAGTACAAGAAGACTGACACTTCTTACTGGTTATGTTTTGAACCATTCCTGTGACACTAGTTATAGATTCCGATGCTTCACTTCAGGTTTTCTGTTTCCCTCTGACCTTCTTATTGACGATGAAACACAGAAATTGCATCGGAATTAAATACAAAAGGCACAATGCCGAATTAAGTATAAGAATACTGACTCTTCTTAATGAATAAGTTTTGAACCATTCCTGTGACACTAGTTATAGACTCCGATGCTTCACTCGAGGTTTACTGTATCCCTTGGGCTTTCTTATTGACGATGAAACACAGAAATTGCATCGGAATTAAATACAAAAGGCACAATGCCGACTTAAGTACAAGAAGACTGACTCTTCCCACTCTCTATGCTTTGAACCATTCCTGTGACACTAGTATTAGATTCCGATGCTTCTCTTCAGGTTCACTGTATCCCTTGGACCTTCTTATTGACGATGAAATACATAAATTGCATCGGAATTAAATACAAAAGCACAATACCGACTTAAGTACAAGAAGACTGACTCTTCTTACTGACTATATTTTGAACCATACCTGAGACACTAGTCATAGATTCCGATGCTTAACTTCAGGATTACTGAATCCCTTGGACCTTCTTATTGACGATGAAACACAGAAATTGCATCGGAATTAAATACAAAAGGCACAATGACGACTTATGTACAAGAAGACTGACTCTTCTTACTGACTATGATTTGAATCATTCCTGTGACACTAGTTATTGATTCCGATGCTTCACTTTACGTTTACTGTATCCCTCTGACCTTCTTATTGACGATGAAACACAGAAATTGCATCGGAATTAAATACAAAAGGCACAATGCCGAATTAAGTACAAGAAGACTGACTCTTCTTACTATCTATGTTTGAACCTTTCCTGTGACACTAGTTCTAGACTCCGATGCTTCACTCCAGGTTTACTGTATCCTTTGGACCTTCTTATTGACGATGAAACACAGAAATTGCATCGGAATTAAATACAAAAGGCACAATGCCGACTTAAGTACAAGAAGACTGACTCTTCTTACTGATTATGTTCTGAACCATTCCTGTGACTCTAGTTATAGATTCCGATGCTTCACTTCAGGTTTACTGTATCCCTCTGACCTTCTTATTGACGTTAATACACAGAAATTGCATCGGAATTAAATACAAATGCACAATGCCGACTTTAGTACATGTAGACTGACTTTTCATACTGTCTATGTTTTGAACCATTCCAATGACCCTAGTAATAGATTCCGATGGTTCATTTCAGGTTTACTGTATCCCTTGGATCTTCTTATTGACAATGAAACACAGAAATTGCATCGGAATTAAATACAAAAGGCACAATGCCGACTTAAGTACAAGAAGTAGGACTCGTCTTACTGACTATGCTTTGAACCATTCATGTGACACTAGTTATAGAGTCCGATGCTTAACTGCAGGATTACTGTAACCCTCTGACCTTCTTAGTGACGATGAAACACAGAAATTGCATCGGAATTAAATACAAGAAGCACAATGCCCACTTAAGTACAAGAATACTGACTCATCTAACAGTCTACGCTTTGAACCGTCCCTGTGACACTAGTTATAGATTCCGATGCTTCACTCCAGGTTTAATGTATCCTTTGGACCTTCTTATAGACGATGAAACAGAGATTATGCAACCGAATGATATACAAATTGCACAATGCCGACTTAAGTACAAGAAGACTGACACTTCTTACTGCCTAAGTTTTGAACCATTCCTGTGACACTAGTTATAGATTCCGATGCTTCACTTAAGGTTTACTGTATCCCTCTGACCTTCTTATTGACGATGAAACACAGAAATTGCATCGGAATTAAATACAAAAGGCACAATGCCGAATTAAGTATAAGAATACTGACTCTTCTTACTGCCTAAGTTTTGAACCATTCCTGTGACACTAGTTATAGACTCCGATGCTTCACTCGAGGTTTACTGTATCCCTTGGACTTTCTTATTGACGATGAAACACAGAAATTGCATCGGAATTAAATACAAAAGGCACAATGGCGACTTAAGTAAAAGAAGTATGACTCTTCTTACTGTCTATGTTTGGAACCATTCCTGTGACACTAGTTATAGATTCCGATGCTTCACTCCAGGTTTACTGTATCCCTTGGACCTTCTTATTGACGATGAAACACAGAAATTGCATCAGAATTAAATAGAAAATGCACAATGATGACTAAAGTACAAGAAGACTGACTCTTCTTACTGACTATGCTTTGAACTAATCCTGTGACACTAGTTATAGATTCCGATGCTTCACTTCAGGTTTACTGTATCCCTTGGACCTTCTTATTGACGATGAAACACAGAAATTGCATCGGATGTAAATATAAAAGAGGCACAATGCCGACTTAAGTACAAGAAGACTGACTCTTCCAACTGTCTATGTTTTGAACCATTCCTATGACACTAGTTATTGATTCCGAAGCTTCACTTCAGGTTTACTGTATCCCTTGGACCTTCTTATTGACGATGAAATACATAAATTGCATCGGAATTAAATACAAAAGGCACAATACCGACTTAAGTACAAGAAGACTGAGTCTTCTTACTGACTATATTTTGAACCATACCTGAGACACTAGTCATAGATTCCGATGCTTAACTTCAGGATTACTGAATCCCTTGGACGTTCTTATTGACGATGAAACACAGAAATTGCATCGGAATTAAATACAAAAGGCACAATGACAACTTAAGTACAGGAAGACTGACTCTTCTTACTGACTATGTTTCGAATCATTCCTGTGACACTAGTTATTGATTCCGATGCTTCACTTTACTTTTACTGTATCCCTCTGACCTTCTTATTGACGATGAAACACAGAAATTGCATCGGAATTAAATACAAAAGGCACAATGCCGAATTAAGTACAAGAAGACTGACTCTTCTTACTATCTATGTTTGAACCTTTCCGTTGACACTAGTTCTAGACTCCGATGCTTCACTACAGGTTTACTGTATCCCTTGGACCTTCTTATTGACGATGAATCACAGAAATTGCATCGGAATTAAATACAAAAGGCACAATGCCGACTTAAGTACAAGAAGACTGATTCCTCTTACTGCCTATGTTTTGAACCATTCCTGTGACTCTAGTTATAGATTCCGATGCTTCACTTCAGGTTTACTGTATCCCTCTGACCTTCTTATTGACGTTGAAACACAGAAATTGCATCGGAATTCAATACAAAGGGCACAATGCCGACTTAAGTAGAAGAAGACTGACTCTTCTTACTGTCTATGTTTTTGAACCATTCCTGTGACACTAGTTATAGATTCCGATGCTTCAATTCAGTTCTACTGTATCCCTTGGACCTTCTTATTGACGATGAAACACAGATTTTGCATCGGAATTAAATACAAAAGGCACAATGCCGACTTAAGTACAAGAAGTATGACTCTTCTTACTGACTATGTTTTGAACCATTCCTGTGACACTAGTTATAGAATCCGATGCATTACATCAGGTTTACTGTATCCCTCTGACCTTCTTATTGACGATGAAACACAGAAATTGCATCGGAATTAAATACAAAAGGCACAATGCCGACTTTAGTACATGTAGATTGACTTTTCCTACTGTCTATGTTTTGAACCATTCCTGTGACACTAGTAATAGATTCCGAAGGTTCATTTCAGGTTTACTGTATCAATTGGACCTTCTTATTGACAATGAAACACAGAAATTGCATCGGAATTAAATACAAAAGGCACAATGCCTACTTAAGTACAAGTAGACTCACTCTTCCAACTGTCTATGTTTTGAACCATTCCTGTGACACTAGTTATAGATTCCGATGTTTCACTTCAGGTATACAGTATCCCTCTGACCGTCTTATTGACGATATAACGCAGAAATTGCATCGGAGTTAAATAGAAAAGGCACAATGCCGACTTAAGTAGTAGAAGACTGACTCTTCCTACTGTCTATGCTTTGAACCATTCCTGTGACACTAGTTATAGATTTCGATGCTTCACTTCAGGTTTACTGTATCCCTTGGACCTTCTTATTGACGATGAAACACAGAAATTGCATCGAAATTAAATACAAAAGGCCCAATGCCACTTAACTACAAGAAGACTGACTCTTCTTACTGACTATGCTTTGAACCATTCATGTGACACTAGTTATAGAGTCCGATGCTTACCTTCAGGATTACTGTAAACCTCTGGCTTTCTTAGTGACGATGAAACACAGAAATTGCATCGGAATTAAATACAAGAAGCACAATGCCGACTTAAGTACAAGAATACTGACTCATCTTACAGTCTACGCTTTCAACTGTCCCTGTGACACTAGTTATAGATTCAGATGATTCACTCAAGGTTTAATGTATCCTTTCGACCTTCTTATTGACGATGAAACACAGAGTATGCATCCGAATTAAATACAAAATGCACAATGCCGACTTAAGTACAAGAAGACTGACTCTTCTTACTGACTATGTCTTGAACCATTCCTGTGACACAAGTTATAGATTACGATGCTTCACTGCAGGTTTACTGTATCGCTTGGACTTTCTTATTGACGATAAAACACAAAAATTGCATCGGGATTAAATACAAAAGGCACAATGCCGACTTAAGTAAAAGAAGTATGACTCTTCTTACTGTCTATGTTTTGATCCATTCCTGTGACATTAGTTATAGATTCCGATGCTTCACTCCAGGTTTACTGTATCCCTTGGACGTTCTTATTGACGATGAAACACAGAAATTGCATCAGAATTAAATAGAAAATGCACAATGATGACTGAAGTACAAGAAGACTGACTCTTCTTACTGACTATGCTTTGAACTAATCCTGTGACACTAGTTATAGATTCCGATGCTTCACTTCAGGTTTTCGGTATCCCTTGGACCCTCTTATTGACGATGAAACACAGAAATTGCATTGGATGTAAATACAAAAGGCACAATCCCGACTTAAGTACAAGAATACTGACTTATCTTACTTTCTATGTTTTGAGCCACCCCTGTCACACTAGTTATAGATTCCGATGCTTCATTCCAGGTTTACTGTATCCCTTGGACCTTTTTATTGAAGATGAAACACAGAAATAGCATCGGAATTAAATACAAAAGGCACAATGCCGACTTAAGTACAAGAAGACTGACTCTTCTTACTGACTATGTTTTGAACCATTCCTGTGACACTAGTTATAGATTCCAATGCTACGCTTCAGGTTTACTGTATCCCTTTGACCTTCTTTTTGATGATGAAACACAGAAATTGCATCGGAATTAAATACAAAAGGCACAATGCAGAATTAAGTACAAGAAGACTGACTCTTCTTACTGACTAAGTTTTGAACCATTCCTGTGACACTAGTTATTGATTCGGATGCTTCACTTCAGGTTTACTGTATCCCTCTGACCTTCGTATTGACGATGAAACACAGAATTGCATCGGAGTGAAATACAAAAGGCACAATGCCGATTTAAGTACAAAAAGACTGACTCTTCTTTCTGGCTATGCTTTGAACGATTCCTGTGACACTAGTTATAGACTCCGATGCTTCACTCCAGGTTTACTGTATCCCTTGGACCTTCGTATTGACGATGAACACACAGAAATTGCATCGGAATTAGATACAAAAGGCACAATGCCGACTTAAGTACATGAAGACTGACTCCTCTTACTGTCTATGTTTTGAACCATTCCTGTGACTCTAGTTATAGATTCCGATGCTTCACTTCAGGTTTACAGTATCCCTCTGACCTTCTTATTGACGATGAAACACAGAAATTGCATCGGAATTAAATACAAAAGTCACAATGCCGACTTAAGTACATGTAGACTGACTTTTCCTACTGTCTATGTTTTGAAAAATTCCTATGACACTAGTTATAGATTCCGATGGTTCATTTCAGGTTTACTGTATCCCTTGGACCTTCTTATTGACGATGAAACACAGAAATTGCATCGGAATTAAATACAAAAGGCACAATGCCGACTTAAGTACATGAAGACTGACTCTTCTAACTGACTATGTTTTGAACCATTCCAGTGACAATAGTTATAGATTCCGATGCTTCACGTCAGGTTTACTGTATCCCTCCGACTGTCTCATTGACGATGAAACACAGAAATTGCTTCGGAATTAAATAGAAATGGAACAATGCCGACTTAAGTACTACGAGACTGACTCATCCTACTCTCTACGCTTTGAACAACTCCTGTGACACTAGTTATAAATTCTGATGCTTCACTTCAGGTTTACTGTATCCCTTGGGCCTTCGTATTGACGATGAAACACAGAAATTGCATCGGAATTAAATACAAAAGGCACAATACCGACTTAACTACAAAAAGACTGACTCTTGTTACTGACTATGCTTTGAACCACTCCTGTGACACTAGTTATAGACTCCGATGCTTCACTTCAGGTTTACTGTATCCCTCTGACCTTCTTATTGACGATGAAACACAGAAATTGCATCGGAATTAAATACAAAAGGCAAAATACCGACTTAAGTACAAGAAGACTGACTCTTCTTACTGACTATGTTTTGAACCATTCCTGTGACACTAGTTATAGATTCCGATCCTTCACTTCTGGTTTACTGTATCCCTTGGACCGTCTTATTGACGATGAAACACAGAAATTGCATCGGAATTAAATAGAAAAGGCACAATGCAGACTTAAGCACTAGAAGACTGACTCTTCCTACTGTCTATGATCTGAACCACTCCTGTGACACTAGTTATAGATTCCGATTCTTCACTTCAGGTTTACTGTATGCCTTGGACCTTCTTATTGACGATGATACACAGAAATTGCATCGGAATTAAAAACAAAAGGCACAATGCCGACTTAACTTCAAGAAGACTTACTCTTATTACTGACTATGCTTTGAGCCATTCCTGTGACACTAGTTATAGATTCCGATGCTTAACTTCAGGATTACTGTATCCCTCTGACATTCTTAGTGACGATGAAACACAGAAATTGCATCGGAATTAAATACAAAAAGTACAATGCCGACTTAAGTACAAGAGGACTGACTCTTCTTACTGACTATGTTTTGAACCATTCCTGTGGCACTAGTTATAGATGCCGATGCTTCACATCCGGTTTACTGTATCCCACTGACCTTCTTATTGACGATGAAACACAGAAATAGCATCGGAATTAAATACAAAAGGCACAATGCCGACTTAAGTACATGTAGACTGACACTTCCTACTGTGAATGTTTTGAACCATTCCTGTGACACAAGTTATAGATTCCGATGCTTCACCTCAGGTTTACTGTATCCCTCTGACCTTCTTATTGACGTTGAAACACAGAAATTGCATCGGAATTAATTACAAAAGGCACAATGCCGACTTAAGTAAAAGAAGTCTAACTCCTCTTACTGTCAATGTTTTGAACCATTCCTGTGACACTAGTTATAGTTTCCGATGCTTCACTCCAGGTTTAATGTATCCCTTAAACCTTCTTATTGACAATGCAACACAGAAATTGCATCGGAATTAAATACAAAATGCACAATGCCGACTTAAGTACATGAAGACTGACTCATCTTACTGCCTATGTTTGAACCATTCCTGTGACTCTAGTTATTGATTCCGATGCTTCACATCAGGTTTACTGTATCCCTCTGACCTTCTTATTGACGATGAAACACAGAATTGCATCGGAATTAAATACAAAAGGCACAATGCCGAATTAAGTACAAGAAGACTGACTCTTATTTCTGTCTATGCTTTGAACCATTCCTGTGACACTAGTTATAGACTCCGATGCTTCACTCCATGTTTACTGTATCCCTTGGACCTTCGTATTGACGATGAAACACAGAAATTGCAACGGAATGAAATACAAAAGGCACAATGCCGACTTAAGTACATGAAGACTGACTCTTCTTACTGCCTATGTTTTGAACCATTCCTGCGACTCTAGTTATAGATTCCGATGGTTCGCTTCAGATTTACTGTATCCCTCTGACCTTCTTATTGACGATGAAACACAGAAATTGCATCTTAATTAAATAGAAAAGGCACAATGCCAACTTAAGTACTAGAAGACTGACTCTTACTACTGTCTATGTTTTGAACCACTCCAGCGACACTAGTTATAGATTCCGATGCTTCACTTCAGGTTTACTGTATCCCTTGGACCTTCTTATTGACGATGAAACACAGAAATTGCATCGGAATTAAATACAAAAAGCACAATGCCGACTTAAGTACAAAAATACTGCCTCATCTTACTGTCAATGCTTTGAACCGTCCCTGTGACACTAGTTATAGATTCCGATGTTTCCCTCCAGGTTTAATATATCCCTTGGACCATCTTATAGACGATAAAACACAGAAATTGCATCGGTATTAAATATAAAAGGCCCAATGCCGACTTAAGTACTAGAAGACTGACTGTTCTTACTGACTTTGTTTTGAACCTTTCCTGTGACACTAGTTATAGATTCCGATGCTTCACTTCAGGTTTACTGTATTCCTCTGACCTTCTTATTGACGATGAAACACAGAAATTGAATCGGAATTAACTACAAAAGGTATAATAATGACTTAAGTACAAGAAGACTGACTCTTCTTACTGACTATGTTTTGAACCATTCCTGTGACACTAGTCATAGATTCCGATGCCTAACTTCAGGATTACTGTATCCCTTGGACCGTCTTATTGACGACGAAACACAGAAATTGCATCGGAATTAAATACAAAAGGCACAATGCCGACATAAGTACAAGATGACTGACTCTTCTTACTGACTAAGATTTGAACCATTCCTCTGACACTAGTTATAGATTCCGATGCTTCACTTCAGGTGTACTGTATCCCTCTGGCCTTATAGACGATGAAACACAGAATTGCATCGGAATTAAATACAAAAGACACAATGCCGAATTAAGTACAAGAAGACTGACTCCTCTTTCTGCCTATAGTTTGAACCATTCCTATGACACTAGTTATATACTCCGATGCTTCACGTCAGGTTTACTGCATCCCTTGGACCTTCTTATTGACTATGAAACACAGAAATTGCATCGGAATTAAATACAAAAAACACAATGCCGACTTAAGTACAAGAATACTGACTCATCTTACTGTCTATGCTTTTAATCGTCCCTGTGACACTAGTTATAGATTCCGATGCTTCACTCCAGATTTAATGTATCCCTTGGACCTTCTTATTGACGATGAAACTCATAAATAGCATCGGAATTAAATACAAAAGGCACAATGCCGACTTAAGTACATTTAGACTGACACTTCCTACTGTGAATGTTTTGAACCACTCCTGTGACACTAGTTATAGATTCCGATGCTTCACTTCAGGTTTACTGTATCCCTTGGACCTTCTTATTGACGATGATACACAGAAATTGCATCGGAATTATATACAAAAGGCACAATGCCGACCTAACTACAAGAAGACTGACTCTTCTTCCTGACTATGCTTTGAACCATTCCTGTGACACTAGTTATAGATTCCGATGCTTAACTTCAGGATTACTGTATCCCTCTGACCTTCTTAGTGACGATGAAACACAGAAATTGCATCGGAATTAAATACAAAAAGCACAATGCCGACTTAAGTACAAAAATACTGACTCATCTTACTGTCTATGCTTTGAATCGTCCCTGTGACACTAGTTATAGATTCCGATGCTTCACTCCAGGTTTAATGTATCCCTTGGACCTTCTTATTGACGATGAAACATAGAAATTGCATCGGAATTAAATACAAAAGGCATAATGCCGACTTAAATACCCAAAGACTTACTCTTCTTACTGACTATGTTTTGAACCATTCCTGTGACACTAGTTATTGACTCCGATGCTTCACTTCAGGTTTACTGTATCCCTCTGACCTTGTTATTGACGACGAAACACAGAAGTTGCATCGGAATTAAATACAAAAGGCACAATGCCGACTTAAGTACAAGAAGACTGACTCTTCTTACTATCTATGTATTGAACCATTCCTGTGACACTAGTTATAGATTCCGATGTTTCAATTCAGGTCAACTGTATCCCTTGGACCTTCTTATTGACGATGAAACACAGAAGTTGCATCGGAATTAAATACAAAAGGCACAATGACGACTTAAGTACATGTAGACTGACACTTCCTACTGTGAATGTTTTGAACCATTCCTGTGACACAAGTTATAGATTCCGATGCTTCACTTCAGGTTTACTGTATCCTTCTGACCTTCTTATTGACGTTGAAACACAGAAATTGCATCGGAATTAATTACAAAAGGCACAATGCCGACTTAAGTAAAAGAATTCTGACTCTTCTTACTGTCAATGTATTGAACCATTGCTGTGACACTAGTTATAGATTCCGATGCTTCACTCCAAGTTAACTGTATCCCATGGACCTTCTTATTGACGATGAAACACAGAAATAGGATCAGAATTAAATAGAAAATGCACAGTGATGACTTAAGTACAAGAAGACTGTCTCTTCTTACTGACTATGCTTTGCACCAATCCTGTGACACTAATTATAGATTCCGATGCTTCACTCCAGGTTTATTGTATCCCTTGGATCTTCTTATTGACAATGAAACACAGAAATTGCATCGGAATAAAATACAAAAGGCACAAAGCCGACTTAAGTACAAAAAGACTTACTCTACTTACTTACTATGTTTTGAACCATTCCTGTGACACTAGTTACGGATTCCAATGCTTCACTTCAGGTTTACTGTATCCCTCTGACCTTCTTATTGACGATGAAACACAGAAGTTGCATCGGAATTAAATACAAAAGGCACAATGCCGACTTAAGTACAAGAAGACTGACTCTTCTTACTGTCTATGTTTTGAACCATTCCTGTGACACTAGTTATAGATTCCGATGCTTCAATTCAGGTCTACTGATTCCCTTGGACCTTCTTATTGACGATGAAACACAGAAATTGCATCGGAATTAAATACAAAAGGCACAATGCCGACTTAAGTACATGAAGACTGACTCTTCTTACTGACTATGTTTTGAACCATTCCTGTGGCACTAGTTATAGATTCCGATGATTCACATCAGGTTTACTGTATCCCTCTTACCTTCTTATTGACGATGAAACACAGAAATTGCATCGGAATTAAATACAAAAGGCACAATGCCGACTTAAGTACATGTAGACTGACACTTCCTACTGTGAATGTTTTGAACCATTCCTGTGACACAAGTTATAGATTCCGATGCTTCACTTCAAGTTTACTGTATCCCTCTGACCTTCTTATTGGCGATGAAGCACAGAAATTGCATCGGAATTAATTACAAAAGGCACAATGTCGAATTAAGTAAAAGAAGTCTGACTCTTCTTACTGTCAATGTTTTGAACCATTCCTGTGACACTAGTTATAGGTTCCGATGCTTCACTCCAGGTTTACTGTATCCCTTGGACCTTCTTATTGACGATGAAACACAGATAGAGCATCAGAATTAAATAGAAAAAGCACAGTGATGACTTAAGTACAAGAAGACTGTCTCATCTTACTGACTATGCTTTGAACCAATCCTGTGACACTAATTATAGATTCCGATGCTTCACTCAAGGTTTAATGTATCCCTTGGACCTTCTTATTGACAATGAAACACAGAAATTGCATCGGAATTAAATACAAAATGCACAATGCCGACTTAAGTACAAAAAGACTTACTCTTCTTACTGACTATGCTTTGAACCATTCCTGTGACACTAGTTATAGATTCCGATGCTTAACTTCAGGATTACTGTATCCCTCTGACCTTCTTAGTGACGATGAAACACAGAAATTTTATCAGAATTAAATACAAAAAGCACAATGCCGACTTAAGTACAAGAATACTGACTCCTCTTACTGTCTATGTTTTGAATCGTCCCTGTGACACTAGTTATAGATTCCGATGCACCACTCCAGGTTTAATGTATCCCTTGGACCTTCTTATTGACGATGAAACACAGAAATTGCATCGGAATTAAATACAAAAGGCAAAATGCCGACTTAAGTACCAAAAGACTTACTCTTCTTACTGACTATGTTTTGAACCATTCCTGTGACACTAGTTATAGACTCCGATGCTTCACTTCAGGTTTACTGTATCCCTCTGACCTTCTTATTGACGACGAAACACAGAAGTTCCATCGGAATTAAATACAAAAGGCACAATGCCGACTTAAGTACAAGAAGACTGACTCTTCTTACTGTCTATGTTTATAACCATTCCTGTGACACTAGTTATAGATTCCGATGCTTCAATTCAGGTCTACTGTATCCCTTGGACCTTCTTATTGACGATGAAACACAGAAATTGCATCGGAATGAAATACAAGAAGCACAATGCCGACTTAAGTACAAGAGGACTGACTCTTCTTACTGACTATGTTTTGAACCATTCCTGTAGCACTAGTTATAGATTCCGATGCTTCACATCCGGTTTTTATGTATCCCACTGACCTTCTTATTGACGATGAAACACAGAAATAGCAACGGAATTAAATACAAAAGGCACAATGCCGTCTTAAGTACATGTAGACTGACACTTCCTACTGTGAATGTTTTGAACCATTCCTGTGACACAAGTTATAGATTCCGATGCTTCACTTCAGGTTTACTGTATCCCTCTGACCTTCTTATTGACGTTGAAACACAGAAATTGCATCGGAATTAATTACAAAAGGCACAATGCCGACTTAAGTAAAAGAAGTCTGACTCCTCTTACTGTCAATGTTTTGAACCATTCCTGTGACACTAGTTATAGATTCCGACGCTTCACTCCAGGTTTACTGTATCCCTTGGACCTTCTTATTGACGATGAAACAGAGAAATAGGATCACAATTAAATAGAAAATGCACAGTGACGACTTAAGTACAAGAAGACTGTCTCTTCTTACTGACTATGCTTTGAACCAATCCTGTGACACTAATTATAGATTCCGATGCTTCACTCCAGGTTTAATGTATCCCTTAAACCTTCTTATTGACAATGCAACACAGAAATTGCATCGGAATTAAATACAAAATGCACAATGCCGACTTAAGTACATGAAGACTGATTCTTCTTACTGCCTATGTTTTGAACCATTCCTGTGACTCTAGTTATAGATTCCGATGCTTCACTTCAGGTTTACTGAATCCCTCTGACCTTCTTATTGACGATGAAACACAGAATTGCATCGGAATTAAATACAAAAGGCAGAATGCCGAATTAAGTACAAGAAGACTGACTCTTCTTTCTGTCTATGCTTTGAACATTTCTGTGACACTAGTTATAGACTCCGATGCTTCACTCCAGGTTTACTGTATCCCTTGGACCTTCGTATTGACGATGAAACACAAAAATTGCTTCGGAATTAAATACAAAATGCACAATGCCGACATAAGTACAAGATGACTGACTCTTCTTACTGACTAAGATTTGAACCATCCCTGTGACACTAGTTATAGATTCCGATGCTTCACTTCAGGTGTACTGTATCCCTCTGGCCTTATAGACGATGAAACACAGAATTGCATCGGAATTAAATACAAAAGACACAATGCCGAATGAAGTACAAGAAGACTGACTCTTCTTTCTGTCTATAGTTTGAACCATTCCTGTGACACTAGTTATATACTCCGATGCTTCACGTCAGGTTTACTGCATCCCTTGGACCTTCTTATTGACTATGAAACACAGAAATTGCATCGGAATTAAATACAAAAAACACAATGCCGACTTAAGTACAAGAATACTGACTCATCTTACTGTCTATGCTTTGAATCGTCCCTGTGACACTAGTTATAGATTCCGATGCTTCACTCCAGGTTTAATGTATCCCTTGGACCTTCTTATTGACGATGAAACACAGAAATTGCATCGGAATTAAATACAAAAGGCATAATGCCGACTTAAGTACCAAAAGACTTACTCTTCTTACTGACTATGATTTGAACCATTCCTGTGACACTAGTTATAGACTCCGATGCTTCACTTCAGGTTTACTGTATCCCTCTGACCTTGTTATAGACGAAGAAACACAGAAGTTGCATCGGAATTAAATACAAAAGGCACAATGCCGACTTAAGTACAAGAAGACTGACTCTTCTTACTGTCTATGTTTTGAACCATTCCTGTGACACTAGTTATAGATTCCGATGCTTCAATTCATTTCTACTGTATCCCTCTGACCTTCGTATTGACGATGAAACACAGAAATTGCATCGGAATTAAATACAAAAAGCACAATGCCGACTTAAGTACAAGAAGACTGACTCTTATTACTGACTATGTTTTGAACCATTCCTATGGCACTAGTTAGAGATTCCGATGCTTCACATCCGGTTTACTGTACCCCTCTGAACTTCTTATTGACGATGAAACACATAAATAGCATCGGAATTAAATACAAAAGTCACAATGCCGACTTAAGTACATTTAGACTGACACTTCCTACTGTGAATGCTTTTGAACCACTCCTGTGACACTAGTTATAGATTCCGATGCTTCACTTCAGGTTTACTGTATCCCTTGGACCTTCTTATTGACGATGATACACAGAAATTGCATCGGAATTATATACAAAAGGCACAATGCCGACCTAACTACAAGAAGACTGACTCTTCTTCCTGACTATGCTTTGAACCATTCCTGTGACACTAGTTATAGATTCCGATGCTTAACTTCAGGATTACTGTATCCCTCTGACCTTCTTAGTGACGATGAAACACAGAAATTGCATCGGAATTAAATACAAAAAGCACAATGCCGACTTAAGTACAAAAATACTGACTCATCTTACTGTCTATGCTTTGAATCGTCCCTGTGACACTAGTTATAGATTCCGATGCTTCACTCCAGGTTTAATGTATCCCTTGGACTTTCTTATTGACGATGAAACATAGAAATTGCAACGGAAATAAATACAAAAGGCATAATGCCGACTTAAGTACCCAAAGACTTACTCTTCTTACTGACTATGTTTTGAACCATTCCTGTGACACTAGTTATTGACTCCGATGCTTCACTTCAGGTTTACTGTATCCCTCTGACCTTCTTATTGACGACGAAACACAGAAGTTGCATCGGAATTAAATACAAAAGGCACAATGCCGACTTAAGTACAAGAAGACTGACTCTTCTTACTATCTATGTATTGAACCATTCCTGTGACACTAGTTATAGATTCCGATGTTGCAATTCAGGTCAACTGTATCCCTTGGACCTTCTTATTGACGATGAAACACAGAAATTGCATCGGAATTAAATACAAAAAGCACAATGCCGACTTAAGTACAAGAAGACTGACTCTTCTTACTGACTATGTTTTGAACCATTCCTGTGGCACTAGTTATAGATTCCGATGCTTCACATCCGGTTTACTGTATCCCTCTGACATTCTTATTGTCGATGAAACACAGAAATAGCATCGGAATTAAATACAAAAGGCACAATGACGACTTAAGTACATGTAGACTGACACTTCCTACTGTGAATGTTTTGAACCATTCCTGTGACACAAGTTATAGATTCCGATGCTTCACTTCAGGTTTACTGTATTCCTCTGACCTTCTTATTGACGTTGAAACACAGAAATTGCATCGGAATTAATTACAAAAGGCACAATGCCGACTTAAGTAAAAGAATTCTGACTCTTCTTACTGTCAATGTATTGAACCATTACTGTGACACTAGTTATAGATTCCGATGCTTCACTCCACGTTTACTGTATCCCATGGACCTTCTTATTGACGATGAAACACAGAAATAGGATCAGAATTAAATAGAAAATGCACAGTGATGACTTAAGTACAAGAAGACTGTCTCTTCTTACTGACTATGTTTGCACCAATCCTGTGTCACTAATTATAGATTCCGATGCTTCACTCCAGGTTTATTGTATCCCTTGGACCTTCTTATTGACAATGAAACACAGAAATTGCATCGGAATAAAATACAAAAGGCACAAAGCCGACTTAAGTACAAAAAGACTTACTCTACTTACTGACTATGTTTTGAACCATTCCTGTGACACTAGTTACGGATTCCGATGCTTCACTTCAGGTTTACTGTATACCTCTGACCTTCTTATTGACGATGAAACACAGAAGTTGCATCGGAATTAAATACAAAAGGCACAATGCCGACTTAAGTACAAGAAGACTGACTCTTCTTACTGTCTATGTTTGAACCACTCCTGTGACACTAGTTATAGATTCCGATGCTTCAATTCAGGTCTACTGTTTCCCTTGGACCTTCTTATTGACGATGAAACACAGAAATTGCATCGGAATTAAATGCAAAAGGCACAATGCCGACTTAAGTACAAGAAGACTGACTCTTCTTACTGACTATGTTTTGAACCATTCCTGTGGCACTAGTTATAGATTCCGATGATTCACATCAGGTTTACTGTATCCCTCTTACCTTCTTATTGACGGTGAAACACAGAAATTGTATCGGAATTAAATACAAAAGGCACAATGCCGACTTAAGTACATGTATACTGACACTTCCTACTGTGAATGCTTTGACCCATTCCTGTGACACAAGTTATAGATTCCGATGCTTCACTTCAGGTTTACTGTATCCCTCTGACCTTCTTATTGGCGATGAAGCACAGAAATTTCATCGGAATTAATTACAAAAGGCACAATGTCGAATTAAGTAAAAGAAGTCTGACTCTTCTTACTGTCAATGTTTTGAACCATTCCTGTGACACTAGTTATAGGTTCCGATGCTTCACTCCAGGTTTACTGTATCCCTTGGACCTTCTTATTGACGATGAAACACAGAAATTGCATCGGAATTAAATACAAAAGGCACAATGCCGACTTAAGTACAAGAAGACTGACTCTTCTTACTGTCTATGTTTTGAACCATTCCTGTGACACTAGTTATAGATTCCGATGCTTCAATTCAGGTCTACTGTATCCCTTGGACCTTCTTACTGACGATGAAACACAGAAATTGCATCGGAATGAAATACAAAAAGCACAATGCCGACTTAAGTACAAGAGGACTGACTCTTCTTACTGACTATGTTTTGAACCATTCCTGTAGCACTAGTTATAGATTCCGATGCTTCACATCCGGTTTACTGTATCCCACTGACCTTCTTATTGACGATGAAACACAGAAATAGCATCGGAATTAAATACAAAAGGCACAATGCCGACTTAAGTACATGTAGACTGACACTTCCTACTGTGAATGTTTTGAACCATTCCTGTGACACAAGTTATAGATTCCGATGCTTCACTTCAGGTTTACTGTATCCCTCTCACCTTCTTATTGACGTTGAAACACAGAAATTGCATCGGAATTAATTACAAAAGGCACAATGCCGACTTAAGTAAAACAAGTCTGACTCCTCTTACTGTCAATGTTTTGAACCATTCCTGTGACACTAGTTATAGATTCCGACGCTTCACTCCAGGTTTACTGTATCGCTTGGACCTTCTTATTGACGATGAAATAGAGAAATAGGATCAGAATTAAATAGAAAATGCACAGTGATGACTTAAGTACAAGAAGACTGTCTCTTCTTACTGACTATGCTTTGAACCAATCCTGTGACACTAATTATAGATTCCGATGCTTCACTCCAGGTTTAATGTATCCCTTAAACCTTCTTATTGACAATCCAACACAGAAATTGCATCGGAATTAAATACAAAATGCACAATGCCGACTTAAGTACATGAAGACTGATTCTTCTTACTGCCTATGTTTTGAACCATTCCTGTGACTCTAGTTATAGATTCCGATGCTTCACTCCAGGTTTACTGTATCCCTTGGACCTTCGTATTGACGATGAAACACAGAAATTGCATCGGAATTAAATACAAAAGGCACAATGCCGACTTAAGTACATGAAGACTGACTCTTCTAACTGCATATGTTTTGAACCATTCCTGTGACTCTAGTTATAGATTCCGATGGTTCACTTCAGATTTACTGTATCCCTCTGACCTTCTTATTGACGATGAAATACAGAAATTGCAACGTAATAAATACAAAAGGCACAATGCCCACTTAAGTACAAGAAGACTGACTCTTCTTAGTGTCTATGTTTTGAACCATTCCTGTGACTCTAGTTATAGATTCCGATGCTTCACTTCAGGTTTACTGTATCCCTTGGACCGTCTTATTGACGATGAAACACAGAAATTGCATCGGAATTAAATACAAAAGGCATAATGCCGACTTAAGTACCAAAAGACTTACTCTTCTTACTGACTATGTTTTGTACCATTCCTGTGACACTAGTTATAGACTCCGATGCTTCACTTCAGGTTTACTGTATCCCTCTGACCTTGTTATTGACGACGAAACACAGAAATTGCATCGGAATTTAATATAAAAGGCACAATGCCGACTTAAGTACAAGAAGACTGACTCTTCTTACTGTCTATGTTTTGAACCATACCTGTGACACTAGTTATAGATTCCCATGCTTCACTCCAGGTTTACTGTATCCCTTGGACCTTCTTATTGACGATGAAACACAGAAATAGGATAAAAATTAAATAGAAAATGCACAGTGATGACTTAAGTACAACAAGACTGTCTCTTCTTACTTACTATGTTTTGAACCAAACCTGTGACACTAATTATAGATTCCGATGCTTCACTCCAGGTTTAATGTATCGCTTAGACCTTCTTATTGACAATGAAACACAGAAATTGCATCGGAATTAAATACAAAAGGCACAATGCCGACTTAAGTACAAAAAGACTTACTCTTCTTACAGACTATGTTTTGAACCATTCCTGTGACACTAGTTACAGATTCCGATGCTTCACTTCAGGTTTACTGTATCCCTCTGACCTTCTTATTGACGATGAAACACAGAAGTTGCATCGGAATTAAATACAAAATGCACAATGCCGACTTAAGTAAAAGAAGACTGACTCTTCTTACTGTCTATGTTTTGAACCATTCCTGTGGCACTAGTTATAGATTCCGATGCTTCACATCAGGTTTACTGTATCCCTCTTACCTTCTTATTGACGATGAAACACAGAAATTGCATCGGAATTAAATACAAAAGGCACAATGCCGACTTAAGTACATGTAGACTGACACTTCCTACTGTGAATGTTTTGAACCATTCCTGTGACACAAGTTATAGATTCCGATGCTTCACTTCAGGTTTACTGTATCCCTCTGACCTTCTTATTGGCGATGAAACACAGAAATTGCATCGGAATTAATTACAAATGGCATAATGCCGAATTAAGTAAAAGAAGTCTGACTCTTCTTACTGTCAATGTTTTGAACCATTCCTGTGACACTAGTTATAGATTCCGATGCTTCACTCCAGGTTTACTGTATCCCTTGGACCTTCTTATTGACGATGAAACACAGAAAGAGCATCAGAATTAAATAGAAAAAGCACAGTGATGACTTAAGTACAAGAAGACTGTCTCTTCTTACTGACTATGTTTGAACCAATCCTGTGACACTAATTATAGATAGCGATGCTTCACTTCAGGTTTACTGTATCCCTTGGACCTTCTTAATGACGATGAAACGCAGAAATTGCATCGGAATTAAATACAAAAGGCACAATGCCGAGTTAAGCACAAGAATACTGACTCATCTTACTTTCTATGTTTTGAACCGTCCCTGTGACACTAGTTATGGATTCCGATGCTTCACTCCAGGTTTACTGTATCCCATGGACCTTCTTATTGACGATGAAACACAGAAATTGCATCAGAATTAAATACAAAAGGCACAATGCCGACTTAAGTACAAGAAGACTGACTCTTCCTACTGACTATGATTTGAACCATTCCTGTGACACTAGTTATAGATTCCGATGCCTCGCTGCAGGTTAACTGTATTCCTCTGACCTTCTTATTGACGACGAAACACAGAAATTGCATCGGAATTGAATACAAAAGGCACAATGCCGAATTAAGTACAAGAAGACTGACTCTTCTTTCTGTCTATGCTTTGAACCATTCCTGTGACACTAGTTATAGACTCTGATGCTTCACTCCAGGTTTACTGTATCCCTTGGACCTTCGTATTGACGATGAAACACAGAAATTGCTTTGGAATTAAATACAAAAGGCACAATGCCGACTTAAGTACATGAAGACTGACTCTTCTTACTGATTATGTTTTGAACCATTCCTGTGACTCTAGTTATAGATTCCGATGGTTCACTTCAGATTTACTGCATCCCTCTGACCTTCTTATTGACGATGAAACACAGAAATTGCATCGGAATTAAATAGAAAAGGCACAATGCCGACTTAAGTACTAGAAGACTGACTCTTACTACTGCCTATGTTTTGAACCACTCCAGTGACAATAGTTATAGATTCCGATGCTTCACTTCAGGTTTACTGTATCCCTTGGACCTTCTTATTGACGATGAAACACAGAAGTTGCATCGGAATTAAATACAAAAGGCACAATGCCGACTTAAGTACAAGAAGACTGACTCTTCTTACTATCTATGTATTGAACCATTCCTGTGACACTAGTTATAGATTCCGATGTTGCAATTCAGGTCAACTGTATCCCTTGGACCTTCTTATTGACGATGAAACACAGAAATTGCATCGGAATTAAATACAAAAAGCACAATGCCGACTTAAGTACAAGAAGACTGACTCTTCTTACTGACTATGTTTTGAACCATTCCTGTGGCCCTAGTTATAGATTCCGATGCTTCACATCCGGTTTACTGTATCCCTCTGACATTCTTATTGTCGATGAAACACAGAAATAGCATCGGAATTAAATACAAAAGGCACAATGACGACTTAAGTACATGTAGACTGACACTTCCTACTGTGAATGTTTTGAACCATTCCTGTGACACAAGTTATAGATTCCGATGCTTCACTTCAGGTTTACTGTATTCCTCTGACCTTCTTATTGACGTTGAAACACAGAAATTGCATCGGAATTAATTACAAAAGGCACAATGCCGACTTAAGTAAAAGAATTCTGACTCTTCTTACTGTCAATGTATTGAACCATTACTGTGACACTAGTTATAGATTCCGATGCTTCACTCCACGTTTACTGTATCCCATGGACCTTCTTATTGACGATGAAACACAGAAATAGGATCAGAATTAAATAGAAAATGCACAGTGATGACTTAAGTACAAGAAGACTGTCTCTTCTTACTGACTATGTTTGCACCAATCCTGTGTCACTAATTATAGATTCCGATGCTTCACTCCAGGTTTATTGTATCCCTTGGACCTTCTTATTGACAATGAAACACAGAAATTGCATCGGAATAAAATACAAAAGGCACAAAGCCGACTTAAGTACAAAAAGACTTACTCTACTTACTGACTATGTTTTGAACCATTCCTGTGACACTAGTTACGGATTCCGATGCTTCACTTCAGGTTTACTGTATACCTCTGACCTTCTTATTGACGATGAAACACAGAAGTTGCATCGGAATTAAATACAAAAGGCACAATGCCGACTTAAGTACAAGAAGACTGACTCTTCTTACTGTCTATGTTTGAACCACTCCTGTGACACTAGTTATAGATTCCGATGCTTCAATTCAGGTCTACTGTTTCCCTTGGACCTTCTTATTGACGATGAAACACAGAAATTGCATCGGAATTAAATGCAAAAGGCACAATGCCGACTTAAGTACAAGAAGACTGACTCTTCTTACTGACTATGTTTTGAACCATTCCTGTGGCACTAGTTATAGATTCCGATGATTCACATCAGGTTTACTGTATCCCTCTTACCTTCTTATTGACGGTGAAACACAGAAATTGTATCGGAATTAAATACAAAAGGCACAATGCCGACTTAAGTACATGTATACTGACACTTCCTACTGTGAATGCTTTGACCCATTCCTGTGACACAAGTTATAGATTCCGATGCTTCACTTCAGGTTTACTGTATCCCTCTGACCTTCTTATTGGCGATGAAGCACAGAAATTTCATCGGAATTAATTACAAAAGGCACAATGTCGAATTAAGTAAAAGAAGTCTGACTCTTCTTACTGTCAATGTTTTGAACCATTCCTGTGACACTAGTTATAGGTTCCGATGCTTCACTCCAGGTTTACTGTATCCCTTGGACCTTCTTATTGACGATGAAACACAGAAATTGCATCGGAATTAAATACAAAAGGCACAATGCCGACTTAAGTACAAGAAGACTGACTCTTCTTACTGTCTATGTTTTGAACCATTCCTGTGACACTAGTTATAGATTCCGATGCTTCAATTCAGGTCTACTGTATCCCTTGGACCTTCTTACTGACGATGAAACACAGAAATTGCATCGGAATGAAATACAAAAAGCACAATGCCGACTTAAGTACAAGAGGACTGACTCTTCTTACTGACTATGTTTTGAACCATTCCTGTAGCACTAGTTATAGATTCCGATGCTTCACATCCGGTTTACTGTATCCCACTGACCTTCTTATTGACGATGAAACACAGAAATAGCATCGGAATTAAATACAAAAGGCACAATGCCGACTTAAGTACATGTAGACTGACACTTCCTACTGTGAATGTTTTGAACCATTCCTGTGACACAAGTTATAGATTCCGATGCTTCACTTCAGGTTTACTGTATCCCTCTCACCTTCTTATTGACGTTGAAACACAGAAATTGCATCGGAATTAATTACAAAAGGCACAATGCCGACTTAAGTAAAACAAGTCTGACTCCTCTTACTGTCAATGTTTTGAACCATTCCTGTGACACTAGTTATAGATTCCGACGCTTCACTCCAGGTTTACTGTATCGCTTGGACCTTCTTATTGACGATGAAATAGAGAAATAGGATCAGAATTAAATAGAAAATGCACAGTGATGACTTAAGTACAAGAAGACTGTCTCTTCTTACTGACTATGCTTTGAACCAATCCTGTGACACTAATTATAGATTCCGATGCTTCACTCCAGGTTTAATGTATCCCTTAAACCTTCTTATTGACAATCCAACACAGAAATTGCATCGGAATTAAATACAAAATGCACAATGCCGACTTAAGTACATGAAGACTGATTCTTCTTACTGCCTATGTTTTGAACCATTCCTGTGACTCTAGTTATAGATTCCGATGCTTCACTCCAGGTTTACTGTATCCCTTGGACCTTCGTATTGACGATGAAACACAGAAATTGCATCGGAATTAAATACAAAAGGCACAATGCCGACTTAAGTACATGAAGACTGACTCTTCTAACTGCATATGTTTTGAACCATTCCTGTGACTCTAGTTATAGATTCCGATGGTTCACTTCAGATTTACTGTATCCCTCTGACCTTCTTATTGACGATGAAATACAGAAATTGCAACGTAATAAATACAAAAGGCACAATGCCCACTTAAGTACAAGAAGACTGACTCTTCTTAGTGTCTATGTTTTGAACCATTCCTGTGACTCTAGTTATAGATTCCGATGCTTCACTTCAGGTTTACTGTATCCCTTGGACCGTCTTATTGACGATGAAACACAGAAATTGCATCGGAATTAAATACAAAAGGCATAATGCCGACTTAAGTACCAAAAGACTTACTCTTCTTACTGACTATGTTTTGTACCATTCCTGTGACACTAGTTATAGACTCCGATGCTTCACTTCAGGTTTACTGTATCCCTCTGACCTTGTTATTGACGACGAAACACAGAAATTGCATCGGAATTTAATATAAAAGGCACAATGCCGACTTAAGTACAAGAAGACTGACTCTTCTTACTGTCTATGTTTTGAACCATACCTGTGACACTAGTTATAGATTCCCATGCTTCACTCCAGGTTTACTGTATCCCTTGGACCTTCTTATTGACGATGAAACACAGAAATAGGATAAAAATTAAATAGAAAATGCACAGTGATGACTTAAGTACAACAAGACTGTCTCTTCTTACTTACTATGTTTTGAACCAAACCTGTGACACTAATTATAGATTCCGATGCTTCACTCCAGGTTTAATGTATCGCTTAGACCTTCTTATTGACAATGAAACACAGAAATTGCATCGGAATTAAATACAAAAGGCACAATGCCGACTTAAGTACAAAAAGACTTACTCTTCTTACAGACTATGTTTTGAACCATTCCTGTGACACTAGTTACAGATTCCGATGCTTCACTTCAGGTTTACTGTATCCCTCTGACCTTCTTATTGACGATGAAACACAGAAGTTGCATCGGAATTAAATACAAAATGCACAATGCCGACTTAAGTAAAAGAAGACTGACTCTTCTTACTGTCTATGTTTTGAACCATTCCTGTGGCACTAGTTATAGATTCCGATGCTTCACATCAGGTTTACTGTATCCCTCTTACCTTCTTATTGACGATGAAACACAGAAATTGCATCGGAATTAAATACAAAAGGCACAATGCCGACTTAAGTACATGTAGACTGACACTTCCTACTGTGAATGTTTTGAACCATTCCTGTGACACAAGTTATAGATTCCGATGCTTCACTTCAGGTTTACTGTATCCCTCTGACCTTCTTATTGGCGATGAAACACAGAAATTGCATCGGAATTAATTACAAATGGCATAATGCCGAATTAAGTAAAAGAAGTCTGACTCTTCTTACTGTCAATGTTTTGAACCATTCCTGTGACACTAGTTATAGATTCCGATGCTTCACTCCAGGTTTACTGTATCCCTTGGACCTTCTTATTGACGATGAAACACAGAAAGAGCATCAGAATTAAATAGAAAAAGCACAGTGATGACTTAAGTACAAGAAGACTGTCTCTTCTTACTGACTATGTTTGAACCAATCCTGTGACACTAATTATAGATAGCGATGCTTCACTTCAGGTTTACTGTATCCCTTGGACCTTCTTAATGACGATGAAACGCAGAAATTGCATCGGAATTAAATACAAAAGGCACAATGCCGAGTTAAGCACAAGAATACTGACTCATCTTACTTTCTATGTTTTGAACCGTCCCTGTGACACTAGTTATGGATTCCGATGCTTCACTCCAGGTTTACTGTATCCCATGGACCTTCTTATTGACGATGAAACACAGAAATTGCATCAGAATTAAATACAAAAGGCACAATGCCGACTTAAGTACAAGAAGACTGACTCTTCCTACTGACTATGATTTGAACCATTCCTGTGACACTAGTTATAGATTCCGATGCCTCGCTGCAGGTTAACTGTATTCCTCTGACCTTCTTATTGACGACGAAACACAGAAATTGCATCGGAATTGAATACAAAAGGCACAATGCCGAATTAAGTACAAGAAGACTGACTCTTCTTTCTGTCTATGCTTTGAACCATTCCTGTGACACTAGTTATAGACTCTGATGCTTCACTCCAGGTTTACTGTATCCCTTGGACCTTCGTATTGACGATGAAACACAGAAATTGCTTTGGAATTAAATACAAAAGGCACAATGCCGACTTAAGTACATGAAGACTGACTCTTCTTACTGATTATGTTTTGAACCATTCCTGTGACTCTAGTTATAGATTCCGATGGTTCACTTCAGATTTACTGTATCCCTCTGACCTTCTTATTGACGATGAAACACA
Source organism: Schistocerca piceifrons (assembly GCF_021461385.2). Taxonomy (NCBI): domain Eukaryota; kingdom Metazoa; phylum Arthropoda; class Insecta; order Orthoptera; family Acrididae; genus Schistocerca; species Schistocerca piceifrons. The sequence continues at coordinate 115,462 of NW_025728690.1, forward strand.
GAAATTGCATCGGAATTAAATAGAAAAGGCACAATGCCGACTTAAGTACTAGAAGACTGACTCTTACTACTGCCTATGTTTTGAACCACTCCAGTGACAATAGTTATAGATTCCGATGCTTCACTTCAGGTTTACTGTATCCCTTGGACCTTCTTATTGACGATGAAACACAGAAATTGCATCGGAATTAAATACAAAAGGCACAATGCCGACATAACTACAAGAAGACTGACTCTTCTTACTGACTATGCTTTGAACCATTCCTGTGACACTAGTTATAGATTCCGATGCTTAACTTCAGGATTACTGTATCCCTCTGACCTGCTTAGTGACGATGATACACAGAAATTGCATCGGAATTAAATACAAAAAGCACAATGCCGACTTAAGTACAAGAATACTGACTCATCTTACTGTCAATGCTTTGACCCGTCCCTGTGACACTAGTTATAGATTCCGATGTTTCACTCCAGGTTTAATGTATCCCTTGGACCATCTTATAGACGATGAAACACAGAAATTGCATCGGTATTAAATATAAAAGGCAAAATGCCGACTTAAGTACAAGAAGACTGACTGTTCTTACTGACTATGTTTTGAACCATTCCTGTGACACTAGTTATAGATTCCGATGCTTCATATCAGGTTTACTGTATTCCTCTGACCTTCGTATTGACGATGAAACACAGAAATTGCATCGGAATTAACTACAAAAGGCATAATACCGACTTAAGTACAAGAAGACTGTCTCTTCTTACTGACTATGTTTTGAACCATTCCTGTGACACTAGTCATAGATTCCGATGCTTAACTTCAGGATTACTGTATCCCTTGGACCGTCTTATTGACGACGAAACACAGAAATTGCATCGGAATTAAATACAAAAGGCACAATGCCGACATAAGTACAAGATGACTGACTCTTCTTACTGACTAAGATTTGAACCATTCCTGTGACACTAGTTATAGATTCCGATGCTTCACTTCAGGTTTACTGTATCCCTCTGGCCTTATAGACGATGAAACACAGAATTGCATCGGAATTAAATACAAAAGACACAATGCCGAATTATGAACAAAGAAGACTGACTCTTCTTTCTGTCTATAGTTTGAACCATTCCTGTGACACTAGTTATATACTCCGATGCTTCACTCCAATTTAACTGCATCCCTTGGACCTTTATATTGATGATGAAACACAGAAATTGCAACGGAATAAATACAAAAGGCACAATGCCCACTTAAGTACAAGAAGACTGACTCTTCTTAGTGTCTATGTTTTGAACCATTCCTGTGACTCTAGTTATGGATTCCGATGCTTCACTTCAGGTTTACTGTATCAGTTGGACCGTCTTATTGACGATGAAACACAGAAATTGCATCGGAATTAAATAGAAAAGGCACAATGCAGACTAAAGTACTAGAAGACTGACTCTTCCTACTGTCTGTGTTTTGGACCACTCCTGTGACACTAGTTATAGATTCCGATGCTTCACTCCAGGTTTACTGTATCCCTTGGACCTTCTTATTGACGATGAAACACAGAAAGAGCATCAGAATTAAATAGAAAAAGCACAGTGATGACTTAAGTACAAGAAGACTGTCTCTTCTTACTGACTATGTTTGAACCAATCCTGTGACACTAATTATAGATTGCGATGCTTCACTTCAGGTTTACTGTATCCCTTGGACCTTCTTATTGACGATGAAACGCAGAAATTGCATCGGAATTAAATACAAAAGGCACAATGCCGAGTTAAGTAAAACAAGTCTGACTCCTCTTACTGTCAATGTTTTGAACCATTCCTGTGACACTAGTTATAGATTCCGACGCTTCACTCCAGGTTTACTGTATCGCTTGGACCTTCTTATTGACGATGAAATAGAGAAATAGGATCAGAATTAAATAGAAAATGCACAGTGATGACTTAAGTACAAGAAGACTGTCTCTTCTTACTGACTATGCTTTGAACCAATCCTGTGACACTAATTATAGATTCCGATGCTTCACTCCAGGTTTAATGTATCCCTTAAACCTTCTTATTGACAATCCAACACAGAAATTGCATCGGAATTAAATACAAAATGCACAATGCCGACTTAAGTACATGAAGACTGATTCTTCTTACTGCCTATGTTTTGAACCATTCCTGTGACTCTAGTTATAGATTCCGATGCTTCACTCCAGGTTTACTGTATCCCTTGGACCTTCGTATTGACGATGAAACACAGAAATTGCATCGGAATTAAATACAAAAGGCACAATGCCGACTTAAGTACATGAAGACTGACTCTTCTAACTGCATATGTTTTGAACCATTCCTGTGACTCTAGTTATAGATTCCGATGGTTCACTTCAGATTTACTGTATCCCTCTGACCTTCTTATTGACGATGAAATACAGAAATTGCAACGTAATAAATACAAAAGGCACAATGCCCACTTAAGTACAAGAAGACTGACTCTTCTTAGTGTCTATGTTTTGAACCATTCCTGTGACTCTAGTTATAGATTCCGATGCTTCACTTCAGGTTTACTGTATCCCTTGGACCGTCTTATTGACGATGAAACACAGAAATTGCATCGGAATTAAATACAAAAGGCATAATGCCGACTTAAGTACCAAAAGACTTACTCTTCTTACTGACTATGTTTTGTACCATTCCTGTGACACTAGTTATAGACTCCGATGCTTCACTTCAGGTTTACTGTATCCCTCTGACCTTGTTATTGACGACGAAACACAGAAATTGCATCGGAATTTAATATAAAAGGCACAATGCCGACTTAAGTACAAGAAGACTGACTCTTCTTACTGTCTATGTTTTGAACCATACCTGTGACACTAGTTATAGATTCCCATGCTTCACTCCAGGTTTACTGTATCCCTTGGACCTTCTTATTGACGATGAAACACAGAAATAGGATAAAAATTAAATAGAAAATGCACAGTGATGACTTAAGTACAACAAGACTGTCTCTTCTTACTTACTATGTTTTGAACCAAACCTGTGACACTAATTATAGATTCCGATGCTTCACTCCAGGTTTAATGTATCGCTTAGACCTTCTTATTGACAATGAAACACAGAAATTGCATCGGAATTAAATACAAAAGGCACAATGCCGAATTATGAACAAAGAAGACTGACTCTTCTTTCTGTCTATAGTTTGAACCATTCCTGTGACACTAGTTATATACTCCGATGCTTCACTCCAATTTAACTGCATCCCTTGGACCTTTATATTGATGATGAAACACAGAAATTGCAACGGAATAAATACAAAAGGCACAATGCCCACTTAAGTACAAGAAGACTGACTCTTCTTAGTGTCTATGTTTTGAACCATTCCTGTGACTCTAGTTATGGATTCCGATGCTTCACTTCAGGTTTACTGTATCAGTTGGACCGTCTTATTGACGATGAAACACAGAAATTGCATCGGAATTAAATAGAAAAGGCACAATGCAGACTAAAGTACTAGAAGACTGACTCTTCCTACTGTCTGTGTTTTGGACCACTCCTGTGACACTAGTTATAGATTCCGATGCTTCACTCCAGGTTTACTGTATCCCTTGGACCTTCTTATTGACGATGAAACACAGAAAGAGCATCAGAATTAAATAGAAAAAGCACAGTGATGACTTAAGTACAAGAAGACTGTCTCTTCTTACTGACTATGTTTGAACCAATCCTGTGACACTAATTATAGATTGCGATGCTTCACTTCAGGTTTACTGTATCCCTTGGACCTTCTTATTGACGATGAAACGCAGAAATTGCATCGGAATTAAATACAAAAGGCACAATGCCGAGTTAAGTAAAAGAATACTGACTCATCTTACTTTCTATGCTTTGAACCGTCCCTGTGACACTAGTTATGAATTCCGATGCTTCACTCCAGGTTTGCTGTATCCCATGGACCTTCTTATTGACGATGAAACACAGAAATTGCATCGGAATTAAATACAAAAGGCACAATGCCGACTTAAGTACAAGAAGACTGACTCTTCCTACTTACTATGATTTGAACCAGTCCTGTGACACTAGTTATAGATTCCGATGCCTCGCTGCAGTTTAACTGTATCCCTCTGACCTTCTTATTGACGACGAAACACAGAAATTGCATCGGAATTAAATAGAAAAGGCACAATGCCGAATTAAGTAGAAGAAGACTGACTCTTCTTTCTGTCTATGCTTTGAACCATTCCTGTGACACAAGTTATACACTCCGATGCTTCACTCCAGGCTTACTGTATCCCTTGGACCTTCGTATTGACGATGAAACACAGAAATTGCATCGGAATTAAATACAAAAGGCACAATGCCGACATAAGTACATGAAGACTGACTCTTCTTACTGCCTATGTTTTGAACCATTCCTGTGACTCTAGTTATGAATTCCGATGGTTCACTTCAGATTTACTGTATCCCTTGGACCTTCTTATTGACGATGAAACACAGAAATTGCATCGGAATTAAATACAAAAGGCACAATGTCGACTTAACTACAAGAAGACTGAATCTTCTTACTGACTATGCTTTGAACCATTCCTGTGACACTTGTTATAGATTCCGATGCTTAACTTCAGGATTACTGTATCCCTCTGACCTGCTTAGTGACGATGATACACAGAAATTGCATCGGAATTAAATACAAAAAGCACAATGCCGACTTAAGTACAAGAATACTGACTCATCTTACTGTCAATGCTTTGAACCGTCCCTGTGACACTAGTTATAGATTCCGATGTTTCACTCCAGGTTTAATGTATCCCTTGGACCATCTTATAGACGATGAAACACAGAAATTGCATCGGTATTAAATATAAAAGGGCCAATGCCGACTTAAGTACAAGAAGACTGACTGTTCTTACTGACTATGTTTTGAACCATCCCTGTGACACTAGTTATAGATTCCGATGCTTCACATCAGGTTTACTGTATCCCTTGGACCGTCTTATTGACGATGAAACACAGAAATTGCATCGGAAATAAATAGAAAAGGCACAATGCAGACTTAAGTACTAGAAGACTGACTCTTCCTACTGTCTGTGCTTTGGACCACTCCTGTGACACTAGTTATAGATTCCGATGCTTCACTTCAGGATTACTGTATCCCTCTGACCTTCGTAGTGACGATGAAACACAGAAATTGCATCGGAATTAAATACAAAAAGCACAATGCCGACTTAAGTACAAGAATACTGACTCATCTTAGTGTCTATGCTTTGAATCGTCCCTGTGACACTAGTTATAGATTCCGATGCTTCACTCCAGGTTGAATGTATCCCTTGGACCTTCTTATTGACGATGAAACACAGAAATTGCATCGGAATTCAATACAAAAGGCATAATGCCGACTTAAGTACCAAAAGACTTACTCTTCTTACTGACTATGTTTTGTACCATTCCTGTGACACTAGTTATAGACTCCGATGCTTCACTTCAGGTTTACTGTACCCCTCTGACCTTGTTATTGACGACGAAACACAGAAGTTGCATCGGAATTAAATAGAAAAGGCACAATGCAGACTTAAGTACTAGAAGACTGACTCTTCCTACTGTCTGTGCTTTGGACCACTCCTGTGACACTAGTTATAGATTCCGATGCTTCACTTCAGGATTACTGTATCCCGTGGACCTTCTTATTGACGATGAAACACAGAAATTGCATCGGAATTAAATACTAAAAGCACAATGCCGACTTAAGTACAAGAAGACTGACTCTTCTTACTGACTATGTTTTGAACCATTCCTGTGGCACTATTTAGAGATTCCGATGCTTCACATCCGGTTTACTGTATCCCTCTGACATTCTTATTGACGATGAAACACAGAAATAGCATCGGAATTAAATACAAAAGGCACAATGCCGACATAAGTACATGTAGACTGACACTTCCTACTGTGAATGTTTTGAACCATTCCTGTGACACAAGTTATAGATTCCGATGCTTCACTTCAGGTTTACCGTATCCCTCTGACCTTCTTATTGACGTTGAAACACAGAAATTGCATCGGAATTAATTACAAAAGGCACAATGCCGACTAAAGTAAGAGAAGTCTGACTCTTCTTACTGTCAATGTTTTGAACCATTCCTGTGACACTAGTTATAGATTCCGATGCTTCACTGCAGGTTTAATGTATCCCTTTGACCTTCTTATTGACGATGAAACACAGAAATAGGATCAGAATTAAATAGAAAATGCACAGTGATAACTTAAGTACAAGAAGACTGTCTCTTCTTACTTACTATGTTTTGAACCAATCCTGTGACACTAATTATAGATTCCGATGCTTCACTCCAGGTTTAATGTATCCCTTTGACCTTCTTATTGACAATGAAACACAGAAATTGCATCGGAATTAAATACAAAAGGCACAATGCCGACTTAAGTACAAAAAGACTTACTCTTCTTACTGACTATGTTGTGAACCATTCCTGTGACACTAGTTACAGATTCCGATGCTTCACTTCAGGTTTACTGTATCCCTCTGACCTTCTTATTGACGATGAAACACAGAAGTTGCATCGGAATTAAATACGAAAGGCACAATGCCGACTTAAGTAAAAGAAGACTGACTCTTCTTACTGTCTATGTTTTGAACCATTCCTGTGACACTAGTTATAGATTCCGATGCTTCAATTCAGGTCTTCTGTTTCCCTTCGACCTTCTTATTGACGATGAAACACAGACATTGCATCGGAATTAAATACAAAAGGCACAATGCCGACTTAAGTACATGTAGACTGACACTTCCTACTGTGAATGTTTTGAACCATTCCTGTGACACAAGTTATAGAATGCGATGCTTCACTTTAGGATTACTGTATCCCTCTGACCATCTTATTGGCGATGAAACACAGAAATTGCATCGGAATTATTTACAAAAGGCATAATGCGGAATTAAGTAAAAGAAGTCTGACTCTTCTTACTGTCAATGTTTTGAACCATTCCTGTGACACTAGTTATAGATTGCGATGCTTCACTCCAGGTTTACTGTATCCCTTGGACCTTCTTATTGACGATGAAACACAGAAAGAGCATCAGAATTAAATAGAAAAAGCACAGTGATGACTTAAGTACAAGAAGACTGTCTCTTCTTACTGACTATGTTTTGAACCAATCCTGTGACACTAATTATAGATTGCGATGCTTCACTTCAGGTTTACTGTATCCCTTGGACCTTCTTATTGACGATGAAACGCAGAAATTGCATCGGAATGAAATACAAAAGGCACAATGCCGAGTTAAGTACAAGAATACTGACTCATCTTACTTTCTATGCTTTGAACCGTCCCTGTGACACTAGTTATGGATTCCGATGCTTCACTCCAGGTTTACTGTATCCCATGGACCTTCTTATTGACGATGAAACACAGAAATTGCATCGGAATTAAATACAAAAGGCACAATGCCGACTTAAGTAAAAGAAGACTGACTCTTCCCACTGACTAAGATTTGAACCATTCCTGTGACACTAGTTATAGATTCCGATGCCTCGCTGCAGGTTAACTGTATCCCTCTGACCTTCTTATTGACGACGAAACACAGAAATTGCATCGGAATTAAATACAAAAGGCACAATGCCGAATTAAGTACAAGAATACTGACTCTTCTTACTGACTATGATTTGTACAATTCCTGTGACACTAGTCATAGATTCCGATGCTTAACTTCAGGATTACAGTATCCCTTGGACCTTCTTATTGACGATGAAACACAGAAGTTGCATCGGAATTAAATAGAAAAGGCACAATGCCGACTTAAGTACAAGAAGACTGACTCTTCTTACTGTCTATGTTTTGAACCATTCCTGTGACAATAGCTATAGATTCCGATGCTTCAATTCAGGTCTACTGTATCCCTTGGACCTTCTTATTGACGATGAAACACAGAAATTGCATCGGAATTAAATACACAAGGCACAATGCCGACTTAAGTACAAGAAGACTGACTCTTCATTCTTACTATGATTTGTACCATTCTTGTGACACTAGCTATAGATTGCGATGCTTCACTTCAGGTTTACTGTATCCCTTAAACCTTCTTATTAACGATGAAACGCAGAAATTGCATCGGAATTAAATACAAAAGGCACAATGCCGACTTAAGTTCAAGAAGACTGTTTCTTCTTACTGTCTATGTTTTGAACCATTAATGTGACTCTAGTTATAGGTTCCGATGCTTCACTTCAGGTTTACTGTATCCCTCTGACCTTCTTATTGACGATGAAACACAGAAGTTGCATCGGAATTAAATACAAAAGGCACAATGCCGACTTAAGTTCAAGAAGACTGTTTCTTCTCACTGTCTATGTTTTGAACCATTCCTGTGACACTAGTTATAGATTCCGATGCCTTAATTCAGGTCTACTGTATCCCTTGGACCTTCTTATTGACGATGAAACACAGAAATTGCATCTTAATTAAATACAAAAATAACATTGCCGACTTAAGTACAAGAAGACTGACTCTTCTTACTGTCTAAGTTTTGAACCTTTCCTGTGGCACTAGTTATAGATTCCGATGCTTCACATCAGGTTTACTGTATCCCTCTTACCTTCTAATTGACGATGAAACACAGAAATTGCATCGGAATTAAATACAAAAGGCACAATGTCGACTTAAGTACATGTAGACTGACACTTCCTACTGTGAATGTTTTGAACCATTCCTGTGACACAAGTTATAGATTCCGATGCTTCACTTCAGGTTTACTGTATCCCTCTGACCTTCTTATTGGCGATGAAACACAGAAATTGCATCGGAATTAATTACAAATGGCATAATGCCGAATTAAGTAAAAGAAGTCTGACTCTTCTTACTGTCAATGTTTTGAACCATTCCTGTGACACTAGTTATAGATTCCGATGCTTCACTCCAGGTTTACTGTATCCCTTGGACCTTCTTATTGACGATGAAACACAGAAAGAGCATCAGATTTAAATAGAAAAAGCACAGTGATGACTTAAGTACAAGAAGACTGTCTCTTCTTACTGACTATGTTTGAACCAATCCTGTGACACTAATTATAGATAGCGATGCTTCACTTCAGGTTTACTGTATCCCTTGGACCTTCTTATTGACGATGAAACGCAGAAATTGCATCGGAATTAAATACAAAAGGCACAATGCCGAGTTAAGTACAAGAATACTGACTCATCTTACTTTCTATGTTTTGAACCGTCCCTGTGACACTAGTTATGGATTCCGATGCTTCACTCCAGGTTTACTGTATCCCATGGACCTTCTTATTGACGATGAAACACAGAAATTGCATCAGAATTAAATACAAAAGGCACAATGCCGACTTAAGTACAAGAAGACTGACTCTTCCTACTGACTATGATTTGAACCATTCCTGTGACACTAGTTATAGATTCCGATGCCTCGCTGCAGGTTAACTGTATTCCTCTGACCTTCGTATTGACGACGAAACACAGAAATTGCATCGGAATTGAATACAAAAGGCACAATGCCGAATTAAGTACAAGAAGACTGACTCTTCTTTCTGTCTATGCTTTGAACCATTCCTGTGACACTAGTTATAGACTCTGATGCTTCACTCCAGGTTTACTGTATCCCTTGGACCTTCGTATTGACGATGAAACACAGAAATTGCATCGGAATTAAATACAAAACGCACAATGCCGACTTAAGTACATGAAGACTGACTCTTCTTACTGCCTATGTTTTGAACCATTCCTGTGACTCTAGTTATAGATTCCGATGGTTCACTTCAGATTTACTGTATCCCTCTGACCTTCTTATTGACGATGAAACACAGAAATTGCATCGGAATTAAATAGAAAAGGCACAATGCCGACTTAAGTACTAGAAGACTGACTCTTACTACTGTCTATGTTTTGAACCACTCCAGTGACACTAGTTATAGATTCCGATGCTTCACTTCAGGTTTACTGTATCCCTTGGACCTTCTTATTGACGATGAAACACAGAAATTGCATCGGAATTAAATACAAAAGGCACAATGCCGAATTAAGTACAAGAAGACTGACTCTTCTTTCTGTCTATGCTTTGAACCATTCCTGTGACACTAGTTATAGATTCCGATGCTTAACTTCAGGATTTCTGTATCCCTCTGACCTGCTTAGTGACGATGATACACAGAAATTGCATCGGAATTAAATACAAAAAGCACAATGCCGACTTAAGTACAAGAATACTGACTCATCTTACTGTCAATGCTTTGAACCGTCCCTGTGACACTAGTTATAGATTCCGATGTTTCACTCCAGGTTTAATGTATCCCTTGGACCATCTTATAGACGATGAAACACAGAAATTGCATCGGTATTAAATATAAAAGGGCCAATGCCGACTTAAGTACAAGAAGACTGACTGTTCTTACTGACTATGTTTTGAACCATCCCTGTGACACTAGTTATAGATTTCGATGCTTCACATCAGGTTTACTGTATCCCTTGGACCGTCTTATTGACGATGAAACACAGAAATTGCATCGGAAATAAATAGAAAAGGCACAATGCAGACTTAAGTACTAGAAGACTGACTCTTCCTACTGTCTGTGCTTTGGACCACTCCTGTGACACTAGTTATAGATTCCGATGCTTCACTTCAGGATTACTGTATCCCTCTGACCTTCGTAGTGACGATGAAACACAGAAATTGCATCGGAATTAAATACAAAAAGCACAATGCCGACTTAAGTACAAGAATACTGACTCATCTTAGTGTCTATGCTTTGAATCGTCCCTGTGACACTAGTTATAGATTCCGATGCTTCACTCCAGGTTTAATGTATCACTTGGACCTTCTTATTGACGATGAAACACAGAAATTGCATCGGAATTCAATACAAAAGGCATAATGCCGACTTAAGTACCAAAAGACTTACTCTTCTTACTGACTATGTTTTGTACCATTCCTGTGACACTAGTTATAGACTCCGATGCTTCACTTCAGGTTTACTGTACCCCTCTGACCTTGTTATTGACGACGAAACACAGAAGTTGCATCGGAATTAAATAGAAAAGGCACAATGCAGACTTAAGTACTAGAAGACTGACTCTTCCTACTGTCTGTGCTTTGGACCACTCCTGTGACACTAGTTATAGATTCCGATGCTTCAATTCAGGTCTTCTGTTTCCCTTGGACCTTCTTATTGACGATGAAACACAGACATTGCATCGGAATTAAATACAAAAGGCACGATGCCGACTTAAGTACAAGAAGACTGACTCTTCTTACTGACTATGTTTTGAACCATTCCTGTGGGACTAGTTATAGATTCCGATGCTTCACATCAGGTTTACTGTATCCCTCTTACCTTCTTATTGACGATGAAACACAGAAATTGCATCGGAATTAGATAGAAAAGGCACAATGCCGACTTAAGTACATGTAGACTGACACTGCCTACTGTGAATGTTTTGAACCATTCCTGTGACACAAGTTATAGATTGCGATGCTTCACTTTAGGATTGCTGTATCCCTCTGACCATCTTATTGGCGATGAAACACAGAAATTGCATCGGAATTATTTACAAAAGGCATAATGCGGAATTAAGTAAAAGAAGTCTGACTCTTCTTACTGTCAATGTTTTGAACCATTCCTGTGACACTAGTTATAGATTGCGATGCTTCACTCCAGGTTTACTGTATCCCTTGGACCTTCTTATTGACGATGAAACACAGAAAGAGCATCAGAATTAAATAGAAAAAGCACAGTGATGACTTAAGTACAAGAAGACTGTCTCTTCTTACTGACTATGTTTTGAACCAATCCTGTGACACTAATTATAGATTGCGATGCTTCACTTCAGGTTTACTGTATCCCTTGGACCTTCTTATTGACGATGAAACGCAGAAATTGCATCGGAATGAAATACAAAAGGCACAATGCCGAGTTAAGTACAAGAATACTGACTCATCTTACTTTCTATGCTTTGAACCGTCCCTGTGACACTAGTTATGGATTCCGATGCTTCACTCCAGGTTTACTGTATCCCATGGACCTTCTTATTGACGATGAAACACAGAAATTGCATCGGAATTAAATACAAAAGGCACAATGCCGACTTCAGTAAAAGAAGACTGACTCTTCCCACTGACTAAGATTTGAACCATTCCTGTGACACTAGTTATAGATTCCGATGCCTCGCTGCAGGTTAACTGTATCCCTCTGACCTACTTATTGACGACGAAACACAGAAATTGCATCGGAATTAAATACAAAAGGCACAATGCCGAATTAAGTACAAGAAGACTGACTCTTCTTACTGTCTATGTTTTGAACCATTCCTGTGACACTAGTTATAGACTCCGATGCTTCACTCCAGGATTACTGTATCCCTCTGATCTTCTTATTGTCGAAGAAACACAGAAATTCCATCGGAATTAAATACAAAAGGCACAATACCGACATCAGTGCAAGAATACTGACTCTTCTTTCTGACTATGTTTTGAACCATTCCTGTTACAGTAGTCATAGATTCCGATGCTTAATTTCAGGATTACTGTATCCCTTGGACCTTCTTATTGACGATGAAACACAGAAATCGCATCGGAATTAAATACAAAGGGCACAATGCCGACTTAAGTACAAGAAAACTCACTCTTCATTCTTACTATGATTTGAACCATTCTTGTGACACTAGCTATAGATTGCGATGCTTCACTTCAGGTTTACTGTATCCCTTAAACCTTCTTATTAACGATGAAACGCAGAAATTGCATCGGAATTAAATACAAAAGGCACAATGCCGACTTAAGTACAAGAAGACTGACTCTTCTTACTGTCTATGCTTTGAACCATCCCTGTGACTCTAGTTATAGATTCCGATGCTTCACTTCAGGTTTACTGTATCCCTCTGACCTTCTTATTGACGATGAAACACAGAAATTGCATCGGAATTAAATACTAAAGGCAAAATGCCGGATTAAGTACAAGAAGACTGACTCTTCTTACTGACTATGTATTGAACCATTTCTGTGACACTAGTTATAGACTCCGATGCTTCACTCCAGTTTTACTGTATCCCTCTGACCTTCTTATTAACGATGAAACACAGAAATTGCATCGGAATTAAATACAAAAGGCACAATACCGACATAAGTTCAAGAATACTGACTCTTCTAACTGACTATGTTTTGAACCATTCCTGTGACACTAGTTATAGATTCCGATGCTTCACATGAGGTTTACTGTATCCCTCTGACCTTCTTATTGACGATGAAACACAGAAATTGCATCGGAATTAAATTCAAAAGGCACAATGCCGACTTAAGTACATGTAGACTGACTCTTCTTACTGTGAATGTTTTGAACCATCCCTGTGACACAAGTTATAGATTGCGATGCTTCACTTCAGGTTTACTGTATCCCTCCGACCTTCTTATTGACGATGAAACACAGAAATTGCATCGGAATTAAATACAAAAGGCACAATGCCGAATTAAGTACTAGAAGACTGACTCTTCTTACTGTCTATGTTTGGAACAATTCCTGTGACACTAGTTATAGACTCCGATGCTTCACTCCAGGTTTCCTGTACCCCTCTGACCTTCTTACTGACGATGAAACACAGAAATTGCATCGAAATTAAATACAAAAGGCACAATACCGACATAAGTACAAGAATACTGACTCTTCTTACTGACTATGATTTGTACAATTCCTGTGACACTAGTCATAGATTCCGATGCTTAACTTCAGGATTACAGTATCCCTTGGACCTTCTTATTGACGATGAAACACAGAAGTTGCATCGGAATTAAATAGAAAAGGCACAATGCCGACTTAAGTACAAGAAGACTGACTCTTCTTACTGTCTATGTTTTGAACCATTCCTGTGACAATAGCTATAGATTCCGATGCTTCAATTCAGGTCTACTGTATCCCTTGGACCTTCTTATTGACGATGAAACACAGAAATTGCATCGGAATTAAATACACAAGGCACAATGCCGACTTAAGTACAAGAAGACTGACTCTTCATTCTTACTATGATTTGTACCATTCTTGTGACACTAGCTATAGATTGCGATGCTTCACTTCAGGTTTACTGTATCCCTTAAACCTTCTTATTAACGATGAAACCCAGATATTGCATCGGAATTAAATACAAAAGGCACAATGCCGACTTAAGTTCAAGAAGACAGTTTCTACTTACTGTCTATGTTTTGAACCATTCCTGTGACACTAGTTATAGATTCCGATGCCTTAATTCAGGTCTACTGTATCTCTTGGACCTTCTTATTGACGATGAAACACAGAAATTGCATCGGAATTAAATACAAAAGGCACAATGCCGACTTAAGTTCAAGAAGACTGTTTCTTCTTACTGTCTATGTTTTGAACCATTAATGTGACTCTAGTTATAGGTTCCGATGCTTCACTTCAGGTTTACTGTATCCCTCTGACCTTCTTATTGACGATGAAACACAGAAGTTGCATCGGAATTAAATACAAAAGGCACAATGCCGACTTAAGTTCAAGAAGACTGTTTCTTCTCACTGTCTATGTTTTGAACCATTCCTGTGACACTAGTTATAGATTCCGATGCCTTAATTCAGGTCTACTGTATCCCTTGGACCTTCTTATTGACGATGAAACACAGAAATTGCATCTTAATTAAATACAAAAATAACATTGCCGACTTAAGTACAAGAAGACTGACTCATCTTACTGACTATGTTTGAACCATTCCTGTGACACTTGTTATAAATTCGGATGCTTCACATCAGGTTTACTGTATCCCTATGACCTTCTTATTGACGGTGAAACACAGAAATTGCATCGGAATTAAATACAAAAGGCACAAAGACGACTTAAGTACATGTAGACTGACTCTTCCTACTGTGAATGTTTTGAACCATTCCTGTGACATAAGTTATAGGTTCCGATGCTTCACTTCAGGTTTACTGTATACCTCTGACCTTCTTATTGACGATGAAACACAGAAATTGCATCGAAATCAATTACAAATGGTACAATGCCGACTTAAGTAAAAGAAGTCCGACTCTTCTTACTGTCAATGTTTTGAACCATTCCTGTGACACTAGTTATAGATTCCGATGCTTCACTCCAGGTTTACTGTATCCCTTGGACCTTCTTCTTGACGATGAAACACAGAAATTGCATCAGAAATTAATAGAAAATGCACAATACCGACATAAGTACAAGAAGACTGACTCTTCTTACTGACCATGATATGAACCATTCTTGTGACACTAGCTATAGATTGCGATGCTTCACTTCAGGTTTACTGTATCTCTTAAACCTTCTTATTAACGATGAAACGCAGAAATTGCATCGGAATTAAATGCAAGAGGCACAATGCCGACTTAAGCACAAGAAGACTGACTCTTCTTACTGTCTATGATTTGAACCATTCCTGTGTCTCTAGTTATAGATTCCGATGCTTCACTTCAGGTTTACTGTATCCCTCTGACCTTCTTATTGACGATGAAACACAGAAGTTGCATCGGAATTAAATACAAAAGGCACAATGCCGACTTAAGAACAAGAAGACTGTTTCTATTTACTTTGTATGTTTTGAACCATTCCTGTGACACTAGTTATAGATTCCGATGCCTTAATTCAGGTCTACTGTATCTCTTGGACCTTCTTATTGACGATGAAACACAGAAATTGCATCGGAATTAAATACAAAAGGCACAATGCCGACTTAAGTTCAAGAAGACTGTTTCTTCTTACTGTCTATGTTTTGAACCATTAATGTGACTCTAGTTATAGGTTCCGATGCTTCACTTCAGGTTTACTGTATCCCTCTGACCTTCTTATTGACGATGAAACACAGAAGTTGCATCGGAATTAAATACAAAAGGCACAATGCCGACTTAAGTTCAAGAAGACTGTTTCTTCTCACTGTCTATGTTTTGAACCATTCCTGTGACACTAGTTATAGATTCCGATGCCTTAATTCAGGTCTACTGTATCCCTTGGACCTTCTTATTGACGATGAAACACAGAAATTGCATCTTAATTAAATACAAAAATAACATTGCCGACTTAAGTACAAGAAGACTGACTCATCTTACTGACTATGTTTGAACCATTCCTGTGACACTTGTTATAAATTCGGATGCTTCACATCAGGTTTACTGTATCCCTATGACCTTCTTATTGACGGTGAAACACAGAAATTGCATCGGAATTAAATACAAAAGGCACAAAGCCGACTTAAGTACATGTAGACTGACTCTTCCTACTGTGAATGTTTTGAACCAGTCCTGTGACATAAGTTATAGGTTCCGATGCTTCACTTCAGGTTTACTGTATACCTCTGACCTTCTTATTGACGATGAAACACAGAAATTGCATCGAAATCAATTACAAAAGGTACAATGCCGACTTAAGTAAAAGAAGTCCGACTCTTCTTACTGTCAATGTTTTGAACCATTCCTGTGACACTAGTTATAGATTCCGATGCTTCACTCCAGGTTTACTGAATCCCTTGGACCTTCTTCTTGACGATGAAACACAGAAATTGCATCAGAAATTAATAGAAAATGCACAATACCGACATAAGTACAAGAAGACTGACTCTTCTTACTGACCATGATATGAACCATTCTTGTGACACTAGCTATAGATTGCGATGCTTCACTTCAGGTTTACTGTATCTCTTAAACCTTCTTATTAACGATGAAACGCAGAAATTGCATCGGAATTAAATGCAAGAGGCACAATGCCGACTTAAGCACAAGAAGACTGACTCTTCTTACTGTCTATGATTTGAACCATTCCTGTGACACTAGTTATAGATTCGGATGCTTCACATCAGGTTTACTGTATCCCTCTGACCTTCTTATTGACGGTGAAACACAGAAATTGCATCGGAATTAATTACAAAAGGCACAAAGCCGACTTAAGTACATGTTGACTGACTCTTCCCACTGTGAATGATTTGAACCATTCCTGTGACATAAGTTATAGGTTCCGATGCTTCACTTCAGGTTTACTGTATACCTCTGACCTTCTTATTGACGATGAAACACAGAAATTGCATCGAAATCAATTACAAAAGGCTCAATGCCGACTTAAGTAAAAGAAGTCTGACTCTTCTTACTGTCAATGTTTTGAACCATTCCTGTGACACTAGTTATAGATTCCGATGCTTCACTCCAGGTTTACTGTATCCCTTGAACCTTCTTATTGACGATGAAACACAGAAATTGCATCTGAATTTAATAGAAAATGCACAATACCGATATAAGTACAAGAAGACTGACTATTCTTACTGACTATGATATGAACCATTCCTGTGACACTACTTATAGATTCCGATACTTCGCTTCAGGTTTACTGTATCCCTCTGACCTTCTTATTGACGATGAAACACAGAAATTGCATCGGAATTAAATACTAAAGGCAAAATGCCGGATTAAGTACAAGAAGACTGACTCTTCTTACTGACTATGTATTGAACCATTTCTGTGACACTAGTTATAGACTCCGATGCTTCACTCCAGTTTTACTGTATCCCTCTGACCTTCTTATTAACGATGAAACACAGAAATTGCATCGGAATTAAATACAAAAGGCACAATACCGACATAAGTTCAAGAATACTGACTCTTCTAACTGACTATGTTTTGAACCATTCCTGTGACACTAGTTATAGATTCCGATGCTTCACATGAGGTTTACTGTATCCCTCTGACCTTCTTATTGACGATGAAACACAGAAATTGCATCGGAATTAAATTCAAAAGGCACAATGCCGACTTAAGTACATGTAGACTGACTCTTCTTACTGTGAATGTTTTGAACCATCCCTGTGACACAAGTTATAGATTGCGATGCTTCACTTCAGGTTTACTGTATCCCTCTGACCTTCTTATTGACGATGGAACACAGAAATTGCATCGGAATTAATTACAAAAGGCACAATGCCGACTTAAGTAAAAGAAGTCTGACTCTTCTTACTGTCAATGTTTCAACCATTCCAGTGACACTACTTATAGATTCCGATGCTTCACTCCAGGTTTACTGTATCCCTTGGACCTTCTTCTTGAAGATGAAACACAGAAATTGCATCAGAAATTAATAGAAAATGCACAATTCCGACATAAGTACAAGAAGACTGACTCTTCTTACTGACCATGATATGAACCATCCCTGTGACACTAGTTATAGATTCCGATGTTCGCTTCAGGTTTACTGTATCCCTCTGACCTTCTTATTGACGATGAAACACAGAAATTGCATCGGAATTAAATACAAAAGGCACAATGCCGAATTAAGTACTAGAAGACTGACTCTTCTTACTGTCTATGTTTGGAACAATTCCTGTGACACTAGTTATAGACTCCGATGCTTCACTCCAGGTTTACTGTACCCCTCTGACCTTCTTACTGACGATGAAACACAGAAATTGCATCGAAATTAAATACAAAAGGCACAATACCGACATAAGTACAAGAATACTGACTCTTCTTACTGACTATGATTTTTACAATTCCTGTGACACTAGTCATAGATTCCGATGCTTAACTTCAGGATTACAGTATCCCTTGAGCCTTCTTATTGACGATGAAACACAGAAGTTGCATCGGAATTAAATAGAAAAGGCACAATGCCGACTTAAGTACAAGAAGACTGACTCTTCTTACTGTCTATGTTTTGAACCATTCCTGTGACAATAGCTATAGATTCCGATGCTTCAATTCAGGTCTACTGTATCCCTTGGACCTTCTTATTGACGATGAAACACAGAAATTGCATCGGAATTAAATACACAAGGCACAATGCCGACTTAAGTACAAGAAGACTGACTCTTCATTCTTACTATGATTTGTACCATTCTTGTGACACTAGCTATAGATTGCGATGCTTCACTTCAGGTTTACTGTATCCCTTAAACCTTCTTATTAACGATGAAACCCAGAAATTGCATCGGAATTAAATACAAAAGGCACAATGCCGACTTAAGTTCAAGAAGACTGTTTCTTCTTACTGTCTATGTTTTGAACCATTCCTGTGACACTAGTTATAGATTCCGATGCCTTAATTCAGGTCTACTGTATCTCTTGGACCTTCTTATTGACGATGAAACACAGAAATTGCATCGGAATTAAATACAAAAGGCACAATGCCGACTTAAGTTCAAGAAGACTGTTTCTTCTTACTGTCTATGTTTTGAACCATTAATGTGACTCTAGTTATAGGTTCCGATGCTTCACTTCAGGTTTACTGTATCCCTCTGACCTTCTTATTGACGATGAAACACAGAAGTTGCATCGGAAATAAATACAAAAGGCACAATGCCGACTTAAGTTCAAGAAGACTGTTTCTTCTCACTGTCTATGTTTTGAACCATTCCTGTGACACTAGTTATAGATTCCGATGCCTTAATTCAGGTCTACTGTATCCCTTGGACCTTCTTATTGACGATGAAACACAGAAATTGCATCTTAATTAAATACAAAAATAACATTGCCGACTTAAGTACAAGAAGACTGACTCATCTTACTGACTATGTTTGAACCATTCCTGTGACACTTGTTATAAATTCGGATGCTTCACATCAGGTTTACTGTATCCCTATGACCTTCTTATTGACGGTGAAACACAGAAATTGCATCGGAATTAAATACAAAAGGCACAAAGCCGACTTAAGTACATGTAGACTGACTCTTCCTACTGTGAATGTTTTGAACCATTCCTGTGACATAAGTTATAGGTTCCGATGCTTCACTTCAGGTTTACTGTATACCTCTGACCTTCTTATTGACGATGAAACACAGAAATTGCATCGAAATCAATTACAAATGGTACAATGCCGACTTAAGTAAAAGAAGTCCGACTCTTCTTACTGTCAATGTTTTGAACCATTCCTGTGACACTAGTTATAGATTCCGATGCTTCACTCCAGGTTTACTGTATCCCTTGGACCTTCTTCGTGACGATGAAACACAGAAATTGCATCAGAAATTAATAGAAAATGCACAATACCGACATAAGTACAAGAAGACTGACTCTTCTTACTGACCATGATATGAACCATTCTTGTGACACTAGCTATAGATTGCGATGCTTCACTTCAGGTTTACTGTATCTCTTAAACCTTCTTATTAACGATGAAACGCAGAAATTGCATCGGAATTAAATGCAAGAGGCACAATGCCGACTTAAGCACAAGAAGACTGACTCTTCTTACTGTCTATGATTTGAACCATTCCTGTGTCTCTAGTTATAGATTCCGATGCTTCACTTCAGGTTTACTGTATCCCTCTGACCTTCTTATTGACGATGAAACACAGAAGTTGCATCGGAATTAAATACAAAAGGCACAATGCCGACTTAAGAACAAGAAGACTGTTTCTATTTACTTTGTATGTTTTGAACTATTCCTGTGCCACTAGTTATAGATTCCGATGCTTCAATTCAGGTCTACTGTATCCCTTGGACCTTCTTATTGACGATGAAACACAGAAATTGCATCGGAATTAAATACAAAAATCACAATGCCGACTTAAGTACAAGAAGACTGACTCTTCATACTGACTATGTTTGAACCATTCCGATGACACTAGTTATAGATTCGGATGCTTCACATCAGGTTTACTGTATCCCTCTGACCTTCTTAATGACGGTGAAACACAGAAATTGCATCGGAAATAAATACAAAAGGCACAAAGCCGACTTAAGTACATGTAGACTGACTCTTCCTACTGTGAATCTTTTGAACCATTCCTGTGACATAAGTTATAGGTTCCGATGCTTCACTTCAGGTTTGCTGTATACCTCTGACCTTCTTATTGACGATGAAACACAGAAATTGCATCGAAATCAATTACAAAATGTACAATGCCGACTTAAGTAAAAGAAATCTGACTCTTCTTAATGTCAATGTTTTGAACCATTCCTATGACACTATTTATAGATTCCGATGCTTCACTTCAGGTTTACTGTATCCCTTGGACCTTCTTATTGTCGTTGAAACTCAGAAAATGCATCTTAATTAAATACAAAAGGCCCAATGCCGACTTACGTACACGAAGACCGACTCTTCTTACTGTCTATGTTTTGAACCAATCCTGTGACACTAGTTACAGAGTCCGATGCTACACTCCAGGATTACTGTATCCCTTGGACCTTCTTATTGACGATGAAACACAGAATTTGCACCGGAATTAAATACAGAAGGCACCATGCCGACTTAAGTACAAGAAGACTGACTCTTCTTACTGTCTATATTTTGAACCATTCCTGTGACACTAGTTATAGATTCCGATGCTTCACTTGAGGTTTACTGTATTCCTTGGACCTGCATATTGACGATGAAACACAGAAATTGCATCGGAATTAAATACAAAAGGCACAATGCCGACTTAAGTACAAGAAGAATGACTCTTCTTACTGTCTATGTTTTGAATCTCTCCTGTGAGACCAGTAATAGATGTCGATACTTCACCTCAGGTTTACTGTACCCCTTGGACTTTCGTATTCACGATGAAACACAGAGATTGCATCGGAATCAAACACAAAAGGCACAATGCCGACTTAAGTACAATAAGGCTGACACTTGTTATTGTCAATGTTTTGAACCTTACCTGTGAGACGACTTTTAGATTCGGATGCTTCACTTCAGGTTTACTGTTTCCCATGGACCTTCTTATTGACGATGAAACACAGAGATTGCATCGGTATTAAATACAAAAGGCACAATGCCGACTTAAGTACAAGAAGACTGACTCTTCATACTGTCTATGTTTTGAACCACTCCTGTGACACTAGTTATAGATTCCGATGCTTCACTCGAGGTTTACTGTATCCCTTGGACCTTCGTATTGACGATGAAACACAGAAATTGCATCGGAATTAAATACAAAAGACACAATGCCGAATTAAGTACAAGAAGACTGACTCTTCTTTCTGTCTATAGTTTGAACCATCCCTGTGACACTAGTTATATACTCCGACGCTTCACTCCACGTTTACTGCATTCCTTGGACCTTTATATTGACGATGAAACACAGAAATTGCAACGGAATGAATACAAAAGGCACAATGCCCACTTAAGTACAAGAAGACTGACTCTTCTTAGTGTCTATGTTTTGAACCATTCCTGTGACTCTAGTTATAGATTCCGATGCTTCACTTCAGGTTTACTGTATCCCTTGGACCGTCTTATTGACGATGAAACACAGAAATTGCATCGGAATTAAATAGAAAAGGCACAATGCAGACTTAAGTACTAGAAGACTGACTCATCCTACTGTCTGTGTTTCGGACCACTCCTGTGACACTAGTTATAGATTCCGATGCTTCACTCCAGGTTTACTGTATCCCTTGGACCTTCTTATTGACGATGAAACACAGAAAGAGCATCAGAATTAAATAGAAAAAGCACAGTGATGACTTAAGTACAAGAAGACTGTCTCTTCTTACTGACTATGTTTGAACCAATCCTGTGACACTAATTATAGATTGCGATACTTCACTTCAGGTTTACTGTATCCCTTGGACCTTCTTATTGACGATGAAACGCAGAAATTGCATCGGAATTACATACAGAAGGCAGAATGCCGAGTTAAGTAGAAGAATACTGACTCATCTTACTTTCTATGCTTTGAACCGTCCCTGTGACACTAGTTATGGATTCCGATGCTTCACTCCAGGTTTACTGTATCCCATGGACCTTCCTATTGACGATGAAACACAGAAATTGCATCGGAATTAAATACAAAAGGCACAATGCCGACTTAAGTACAAGAAGACTGACTCTTCCTACTGACCATGATTTGAACCATTCCTGTGACACTAGTTATAGATTCCGATGCCTCGCTGCAGGTTAACTGTATCCCTCTGACCTTATTGACGACGAAACACAGAAATTGCATCGGAATTAAATACAAAAGGCACAATGCCGAATTAAGTACAAGAAGACTGACTCTACTTTCTGTCTATGTTTTGAACCATTCCTGTGACACTAGTTATAGACTCCGATGCTTCACTCCAGGTTTACTGTATCCCTTGGACCTTCGTATTGACGATGAAACACAGAAATTGCATCGGAATTAAATACAAAAGGCACAATGCTGACATAAGTACATGAAGACTGACTCTTCTTACTGCCTATGTTTTGAACCATTTCTGTGACTCTAGTTATAGATTCCGATGGTTCACTTCAGATTTACTGTATCCCTCTGACCTTCTTATTGACGATGAAACACAGAAATTGCATCGGAATTAAATAGAAAAGGCACAATGCCGACTTAAGTACTAGAAGACTGACTCTTACTACTGTCTATGTTTTGAACCACTCCAGTGACACTAGTTATAGATTCCGATGCTTCACTTCAGGTTTACTGTATCCCTTGGACCTTCGTATTGACGATGAAACACAGAAATTGCATCGGAAATAAATACAAAAGGCACAATGTCGACTTAACTACAAGAAGACTGACTCTTCTTACAGACTATGCTTTGAACCATTCCTGTGACACTAGTTATAGATTCCGATGCTTAACTTCAGGATTACTGTATCCCTCTGACCTGCTTAGTGACGATGATACACAGAAATTGCATCGGAATTAAATACAAAAAGCACAATGCCGACTTAAGTACAAGAATACTGACTCATCTTACTGTCAATGCTTTGAACCGTCCCTGTGACACTAGTTATAGATTCCGATGTTTCACTCCAGGTTTAATGTATCCCTTGGACCATCTTATAGACGATGAAACACAGAAATTGCATCGGTATTAAATATAAAAGGCCCAATGCCGACCTAAGTACAAGAAGACTGACTGTTCTTACTGACTATGTTTTGAACCATTTCTGTGACACTAGTTATAGATTCCGATGCTTAACTTCAGGTTTACTGTATTCCTCTGACCTTCTTATTGACGATGAAACACAGAAATTGAATCGGAATTAACTACAAAAGGCATAATACCGACTTAAGTACAAGAAGACTGACTCTTCTTGCTGACTATGTTTTGAACCCTTCCTGTGACACTAGTCATACATTCCGATGCTTAACTTCAGGTTTACTGTATCCCTTGGACCGTCTTATTGACGACGAAACACAGAAATTGCATCGGAATTAAATACAAAAGGCACAATGCCGACATAAGTACAAGATGACTGACTCTTCTTACTGACTAAGATTTGAACCATTCCTGTGACACTAGTTATAGATTCCGATGCTTCACTTCAGGTTTACTGTATCCCTCTGGCCTTATAGACGATGAAACACAGAATTGCATCGGAATTAAATACAAAAGACACAATGCCGAATTAAGTACAAGAAGACTGACTCTTCTTTCTGTCAATAGTTTGAACCATTCCTGTGACACTAGTTATATACTCCGATGCTTCACTCCAGGTTTACTGCATCCCTTGGACCTTCTTATTGACGATGAAACACAGAAATAGGATCAGAATTAAATAGAAAATGCGCAGTGATGACTTAAGTACAACAAGACTTACTCTTCTTACTGACTATGCTTTGAACCATTCCTGTGACACTAGTTACAGATTCCGATGCTTCACTTCAGGTTTACTGTATCCCTCTGACCTTCTTATTGACGATGAAACACAGAAGTTGCATCGGTATTAAATACAATAGGCACAATGCCGACTTAAGTACAAGAAGACTACTCTTCCTACTGTGAATGTTTTGAACCATTCCTGTGACATAAGTTATGGGTTCCGATGCTTCACTTCAGGTTTGCTGTATACCTCTGACCTTCTTATTGACGATGAAAGACAGAAATTGCATCGAAATCAATTACAAAAAGTACAATGCCGACTTAAGTAAAAGAAATCTGACTCTTCTTAATGTCAATGTTTTGAACCATTCCTGTGACACTAGTTAAAGATTCCGATGCTTCACTTCAGGTTTACTGTATCCCTTGGACCTTCTTATTGACGTTGAAACTCAGAAAATGCATCTTAATTAAATACAAAAGGCCCAATGCCGACTTACGTACATGAAGACCGACTTTTCTTACTGTCTATGTTTTGAACCATTCCTGTGACACTAGTTACAGAGTCCGATGCTTCACTCCAGGTTTACTGTATCCCTTGGACCTTCTTATTGACGATGAAACACAGAAATTTCACCGGAATTAAATACAAAAAGCACAATGCCGACTTAAGTACAAGAAGACTGACTCTTCTTACTGTCTATATTTTGAACCATTCCTGTGACACTAGTTATAGATTCCGATGCTTCACTTGAGGTTTACTGTATTCCTTGGACCTGCATATTGACGATGAAACACAGAAATTGCATCGGAATTAAATACAAAAGGCACAATGCCGACTTAAGTACAACAAGAATGACTCTTCTTACTATCTATGCTTTGAATCTCTCCTGTGAGACCAGTAATAGATGTCGATACTTCACCTCAGGTTTACTGTACCCCTTGGAGTTTCGTATTCACGATGAAACACAGAGATTGCATCGGAATCAAACACAAAAGGCACAATGCCGACTTAAGTACAATAAGGCTGACACTTGTTATTGTCAATGTTTTGAACCTTACCTGTGAGACGACTTTTAGATTCGGATGCTTCACTTCAGGTTTACTGTTTCCCATGAACCTTCTTATTGACGATGAAACACAGAGATTGCATCGGTATAAAATACAAAAGGCACAATGCCGACTTAAGTACAAGAAGACTGACTCTTCATACTGTCTATGTTTTGAACCACTCCTGTGACACTAGTTATAGATTCCGATGCTTCACTCGAGGTTTACTGTATCCCTTGGACCTTTTTATTGACGATGAAACACAGAGATTGCATCGGAATTAAATACAAAAGGCACAATGCCGACTTAAGGTCAAGAAGACTGACTCTTCTTACTGACTATGATTTGAAGCATTCCTGTGACACTAGCTATAGATTCCGATGCTTCACTTCGGGTTTACTGTATCCCTCTGACCTTCTTATTGACGATGAAACACAGAAATTGCATCGGAATTCAATTCAAAAGGCACAATGCCGACTTCAGTACAAGAAGACTGACTCTTCTTACTGTCTATGCTTTGAGCAATTCCTGTGACACTAGTTACAGATTCCGATGCTTCACTTCAGGTTTACTGTATCCCTTGGACCTTCTTATTGACGTTGAAACACAGAAATTGCATCGGAATTAAATACAAAAGGCACAGTGCCGACTTAAGTACAAGAAGACCGACTCTTCCTACTGACTATGATTTGAAACATTCCTGTGACACTAGTTATAGATTCCGATGCCTCGCTGCAGGTTAATTGTATCCCTCTGACCTTCTTAATGACGACGAAAAACAGAAATTGCATCGGAATTAAATACAAAAGGCACAATGCCAAATTAAGTACAAGAAGACTGACTCTTCTTTCTGTCTATGCTTTGAACCATTCCTGTGACACTAGTTATACACTCCGATGCTTCACTCCAGGTTTACTGTATCCCTTGGACCTTCGTATTGACGATGAAACACAGAAATTGCATCGGAATTAAATACAAAAGACACAATGCCGAATTAAGTACAAGAAGACTGACTCTTCTTTCTGTCTATAGTTTGAACCATTCCTGTGACACTAGTTATATACTCCGATGCTTCACTCCAGGTTTACTGCATCCCTTGGACCTTCTTATTGACGATGAATCACAGAAATTGCATCGGAATTAAATACAAAAGGCACAATGCCGACATAAGTACAAGATGACTGACTCTTCTCACTAAGTTTTGAACCATTCCTGTGACACTAGTTATAGATTCCGATGCTTCACTTCAGGTTTACTGTATCCCTCTGGCCTTATAGACGATGAAACACAGAATTGCATCGGAATTAAATACAAAAGACACAATGCCGAATTAAGTACAAGAAGACTGACTCTTCATTCTGTCTATAGTTTGAACCATTCCTGTGACACTAGTTATATACTCCGATGCTTCACTCCAGGTTTACTGCATCCCTTGGACCTTTATATTGACGATGAAACACAGAAATTGCAACGGAATAAATACAAAAGGCACAATGCCCACTTAAGTACAAGAAGACTGACTCTTCTTAGTGTCTATGTTTTGAACCATTCCTGTGACTCTAGTTATAGATTTCGATGCTTCGCTTCAGGTTTACTGTATCCCTTGGACCGTCTTATTGACGATGAAACACAGAAATTGCATCGAAATTAAATAGAAAAGGCACAATGCAGACTTAAGTACTAGAAGACTGACTCTTCCTACTGTCTGTGTTTTGGACCACTCCTGTGACACTAGTTATAGATTCCGATGCTTCACTCCAGGTTTACTGTATCCCTTGGACCTTCTTATTGACGATGAAACGCATAAATTGCATCGGAATTACATACAAAAGGCACAATGCCGAGTTAAGTACAAGAATACTGACTCATCTTACTTTCTATTCTTTGAACCGTCCCTGTGACACTAGTTATGGATTCCGATGCTTCACTCCAGGTTTACTGTATCCCATGGACCTTCTTATTGACGATGAAACACAGAAATTGCATCGGAATTAAATACAAAAGGCACAATGCCGACTTAAGTACAAGAAGACTGACTCTTCCTACTGACTATGATTTGAACCATTCCTGTGACACTAGTTATAGATTCCGATGCCTCGCTGCAGGTTAACTGTATCCCTCTGACCTTATTGACGACGAAACACAGAAATTGCATCGGAATTAAATACAAAAGGCACAATGCCGAATTAAGTACAAGAAGACTGACTCTTCTTTCTGTCTATGCTTTGAACCATTCCTGTGACACTAGTTATAGACTCCGATGCTTCACTCCAGGTTTACTGTATCCCTTGGACCTTCGTATTGACGATGAAACACAGATATTGCATCGGAATTAAATACAAAAGGCACAATGCCGACATAAGTACATGAAGACTGACTCTTCTTACTGCCTATGTTTTGAACCATTTCTGTGACTCTAGTTATAGATTCCGATGGTTCACTTCAGATTTACTGTATCCCTATGACCTTCTTATTGACGATGAAACACAGAAATTGCATCGGAATTCAATTCAAAAGGCACAATGCCGACTTAAGTACAAGAAGACTGACTCTTCATACTGTCTATGTTTTGAACCACTCCTGTGACACTAGT
The DNA here is from genome assembly GCF_021461385.2 of Schistocerca piceifrons. Taxonomy (NCBI): domain Eukaryota; kingdom Metazoa; phylum Arthropoda; class Insecta; order Orthoptera; family Acrididae; genus Schistocerca; species Schistocerca piceifrons. The sequence goes on from NW_025728690.1 coordinate 143,566, forward strand.
TATAGATTCCGATGCTTCACTCGAGGTTTACTGTATCCCTTGGACCTTCTTATTGACGATGAAACACAGAGATTGCATCGGAATTAAATACAAAAGGCACAATGCCGACTTAAGGTCAAGAAGACTGACTCTTCTTACTGACTATGATTTGAAGCATTCCTGTGACACTAGCTATAGATTCCGATGCTTCACTTCGGGTTTACTGTATCCCTCTGACCTTCTTATTGACGATGAAACACAGAAATTGCATCGGAATTCAATTCAAAAGGCACAATGCCGACTTCAGTACAAGAAGACTGACTCTTCTTACTGTCTATGCTTTGAGCAATTCCTGTGACACTAGTTACAGATTCCGATGCTTCACTTCAGGTTTACTGTATCCCTTGGACCTTCTTATTGACGTTGAAACACAGAAATTGCATCGGAATTAAATACAAAAGGCACAGTGCCGACTTAAGTAAAAGAAGACTGACTCTTCCTACTGACTATGATTTGAACCATTCCTGTGACACTAGTTATGGATTCCGATGCCTCGCTGCAGGTTAACTGTATCCCTCTGACCTTCTTAATGACGACGAAACACAGAAATTGCATCGGAATTAAATACAAAAGGCACAATGCCGAATTAAGTACAAGAAGACTGACTCTTCTTTCTGTCTATGCTTTGAACCATTCCTGTGACACTAGTTACAGACTCCGATGCTTCACTCCAGGTTTACTGTATCCCTTGGACCTTCGTATTGACGATGAAACACAGAAATTGCATCGGAATTAAATACAAAAGACACAATGCCGAATTAAGTACAAGAAGACTGACTCTTCTTTCAGGCTATAGTTTGAACCATTCCTGTGACACTAGTTATATACTCCGACGCTTCACTCCACGTTTACTGCATCCCTTGGACCTTTATATTGACGATGAAACACAGAAATTGCAACGGAATGAATACAAAAGGCACAATGCCCACTTAAGTACAAGAAGACTGACTCTTCTTAGTGTCTATGTTTTGAACCATTCCTGTGACTCTAGTTATAGATTCCGATGCTTCACTTCAGGTTTACTGTATCCCTTGGACCGTCTTATTGACGATGAAACACAGAAATTGCATCGGAATTAAATAGAAAAGGCACAATGCAGACTTAAGTACTAGAAGACTGACTCATCCTACTGTCTGTGTTTCGGACCACTCCTGTGACACTAGTTATAGATTCCGATGCTTCACTCCAGGTTTACTGTATCCCTTGGACCTTCTTATTGACGATGAAACACAGAAAGAGCATCAGAATTAAATAGAAAAAGCACAGTGATGACTTAAGTACAAGAAGACTGTCTCTTCTTACTGACTATGTTTGAACCAATCCTGTGACACTAATTATAGATTGCGATACTTCACTTCAGGTTTACTGTATCCCTTGGACCTTCTTATTGACGATGAAACGCAGAAATTGCATCGGAATTACATACAGAAGGCAGAATGCCGAGTTAAGTAGAAGAATACTGACTCATCTTACTTTCTATGCTTTGAACCGTCCCTGTGACACTAGTTATGGATTCCGATGCTTCACTCCAGGTTTACTGTATCCCATGGACCTTCCTATTGACGATGAAACACAGAAATTGCATCGGAATTAAATACAAAAGGCACAATGCCGACTTAAGTACAAGAAGACTGACTCTTCCTACTGACCATGATTTGAACCATTCCTGTGACACTAGTTATAGATTCCGATGCCTCGCTGCAGGTTAACTGTATCCCTCTGACCTTATTGACGACGAAACACAGAAATTGCATCGGAATTAAATACAAAAGGCACAATGCCGAATTAAGTACAAGAAGACTGACTCTACTTTCTGTCTATGCTTTGAACCATTCCTGTGACACTAGTTATAGACTCCGATGCTTCACTCCAGGTTTACTGTATCCCTTGGACCTTCGTATTGACGATGAAACACAGAAATTGCATCGGAATTAAATACAAAAGGCACAATGCTGACATAAGTACATGAAGACTGACTCTTCTTACTGCCTATGTTTTGAACCATTTCTGTGACTCTAGTTATAGATTCCGATGGTTCACTTCAGATTTACTGTATCCCTCTGACCTTCTTATTGACGATGAAACACAGAAATTGCATCGGAATTAAATAGAAAAGGCACAATGCCGACTTAAGTACTAGAAGACTGACTCTTACTACTGTCTATGTTTTGAACCACTCCAGTGACACTAGTTATAGATTCCGATGCTTCACTTCAGGTTTACTGTATCCCTTGGACCTTCGTATTGACGATGAAACACAGAAATTGCATCGGAAATAAATACAAAAGGCACAATGTCGACTTAACTACAAGAAGACTGACTCTTCTTACAGACTATGCTTTGAACCATTCCTGTGACACTAGTTATAGATTCCGATGCTTAACTTCAGGATTACTGTATCCCTCTGACCTGCTTAGTGACGATGATACACAGAAATTGCATCGGAATTAAATACAAAAAGCACAATGCCGACTTAAGTACAAGAATACTGACTCATCTTACTGTCAATGCTTTGAACCGTCCCTGTGACACTAGTTATAGATTCCGATGTTTCACTCCAGGTTTAATGTATCCCTTGGACCATCTTATAGACGATGAAACACAGAAATTTCATCGGTATTAAATATAAAAGGCCCAATGCCGACTTAAGTACAAGAAGACTGACTGTTCTTACTGACTATGTTTTGAACCATTTCTGTGACACTAGTTATAGATTCCGATGCTTAACTTCAGGTTTACTGTATTCCTCTGACCTTCTTATTGACGATGAAACACAGAAATTGAATCGGAATTAACTACAAAAGGCATAATACCGACTTAAGTACAAGAAGACTGACTCTTCTTGCTGACTATGTTTTGAACCCTTCCTGTGACACTAGTCATACATTCCGATGCTTAACTTCAGGTTTACTGTATCCCTTGGATCGTCTTATTGACGACGAAACACAGAAATTGCATCGGAATTAAATACAAAAGGCACAATGCCGAATTAAGTACAAGAAGACTGACTCTTCTTTCTGTCTATGCTTTGAACCATTCCTGTGACACTAGTTATAGACTCCGATGCTTCACTCCAGGTTTACTGTATCCCTTGGACCTTCTTATTGACGATGAAACGCAGAAATTGCATCGGAATTACATACAGAAGGCAGAATGCCGAGTTAAGTAGAAGAATACTGACTCATCTTACTTTCTATGCTTTGAACCGTCCCTGTGACACTAGTTATGGATTCCGATGCTTCACTCCAGGTTTACTGTATCCCATGGACCTTCCTATTGACGATGAAACACAGAAATTGCATCGGAATTAAATACAAAAGGCACAATGCCGACTTAAGTACAAGAAGACTGACTCTTCCTACTGACCATGATTTGAACCATTCCTGTGACACTAGTTATAGATTCCGATGCCTCGCTGCAGGTTAACTGTATCCCTCTGACCTTATTGACGACGAAACACAGAAATTGCATCGGAATTAAATACAAAAGGCACAATGCCGAATTAAGTACAAGAAGACTGACTCTACTTTCTGTCTATGCTTTGAACCATTCCTGTGACACTAGTTATAGACTCCGATGCTTCACTCCAGGTTTACTGTATCCCTTGGACCTTCGTATTGACGATGAAACACAGAAATTGCATCGGAATTAAATACAAAAGGCACAATGCTGACATAAGTACATGAAGACTGACTCTTCTTACTGCCTATGTTTTGAACCATTTCTGTGACTCTAGTTATGGATTCCGATGGTTCACTTCAGATTTACTGTATCCCTCTGACCTTCTTATTGACGATGAAACACAGAAATTGCATCGGAATTAAATAGAAAAGGCACAATGCCGACTTAAGTACTAGAAGACTGACTCTTACTACTGTCTATGTTTTGAACCACTCCAGTGACACTAGTTATAGATTCCGATGCTTCACTTCAGGTTTACTGTATCCCTTGGACCTTCGTATTGACGATGAAACACAGAAATTGCATCGGAAATAAATACAAAAGGCACAATGTCGACTTAACTACAAGAAGACTGACTCTTCTTACAGACTATGCTTTGAACCATTCCTGTGACACTAGTTATAGATTCCGATGCTTAACTTCAGGATTACTGTATCCCTCTGACCTGCTTAGTGACGATGATACACAGAAATTGCATCGGAATTAAATACAAAAAGCACAATGCCGACTTAAGTACAAGAATACTGACTCATCTTACTGTCAATGCTTTGAACCGTCCCTGTGACACTAGTTATAGATTCCGATGTTTCACTCCAGGTTTAATGTATCCCTTGGACCATCTTATAGACGATGAAACACAGAAATTGCATCGGTATTAAATATAAAAGGCCCAATGCCGACTTAAGTACAAGAAGACTGACTGTTCTTACTGACTATGTTTTGAACCATTTCTGTGACACTAGTTATAGATTCCGATGCTTAACTTCAGGTTTACTGTATTCCTCTGACCTTCTTATTGACGATGAAACACAGAAATTGAATCAGAATTAACTACAAAAGGCATAATACCGACTTAAGTACAAGAAGACTGACTCTTCTTGCTGACTATGTTTTGAACCCTTCCTGTGACACTAGTCATACATTCCGATGCTTAACTTCAGGTTTACTGTATCCCTTGGATCGTCTTATTGACGACGAAACACAGAAATTGCATCGGAATTAAATACAAAAGGCACAATGCCGAATTAAGTACAAGAAGACTGACTCTTCTTTCTGTCTATGCTTTGAACCATTCCTGTGACACTAGTTATAGACTCCGATGCTTCACTCCAGGTTTACTGTATCCCTTGGACCTTCGTATTGACGATGAAACACAGATATTGCATCGGAATTAAATACAAAAGGCACAATGCCGACATAAGTACATGAAGACTGACTCTTCTTACTGCCTATGTTTTGAACCATTTCTGTGACTCTAGTTATAGATTCCGATGGTTCACTTCAGATTTACTGTATCCCTCTGACCTTCTTATTGACGATGAAACACAGAAATTGCATCGGATTAAATAGAAAAGGCACAATGCCGACTTAAGTACTAGAAGACTGACTCTTACTACTGTCTATGTTTTGAACCACTCCAGTGACACTAGTTATAGATTCCGATGCTTCACTTCAGGTTTACTGTATCCCTTGGACCTTCTTATTGACGATGAAACACAGAAATTGCATCGGAATTAAATACAAAAGGCACAATGTCGACTTAACTACAAGAAGACTGACTCTTCTTACTGAGTATGCTTTGAACCATTCCTGTGACACTAGTTATGGATTCCGATGCTTAACTTCAGGATTACTGTATCCCTCTGACCTGCTTAGTGACGATGATACACAGAAATTGCATCGGAATTAAATACAAAAAGCACAATGCCGACTTAAGTACAAGAATACTGACTCATCTTACTGTCAATGCTTTGAACCGTCCCTGTGACACTAGTTATAGATTCCGATGTTTCACTCCAGGTTTAATGTATCCCTTGGACCATCTTATAGACGATGAAACACAGAAATTGCATCGGTATTAAATATAAATGGCCCAATGCCGACTTAAGTACAAGAAGACTGACTGTTCTTACTGACTATGTTTTGAACCATTCCTGTGACACTAGTTATAGATTCCGATGCTTAACTTCAGGTTTACTGTATTCCTCTGACCTTCTTATTGACGATGAAACACAGAAATTGAATCGGAATTAACTACAAATGGCATAATACTGACTTAAGTACAAGAAGACTGACTCTTCTTACTGACTATGTTTTGAACCATTCCTGTGACACTAGTCATACATTCCGATGCTTAACTTCAGGATTACTGTATCCCTTGGACCGTCTTATTGACGACGAAACACAGAAATTGCATCGGAATTAAATACAAAAGGCACAATGCCGACATAAGTACAAGATGACTGACTCTTCTTACTGACTAAGTTTTGAACCATTCCTGTGACACTAGTTATAGATTCCGATGCTTCACTTCAGGTTTACTGTATCCCTCTGGCCTTATAGACGATGAAACACAGAATTGCATCGGAATTAAATACAAAAGACACAATGCCGAATTAAGTACAAGAAGACTGACTCTTCTTTCTGTCAAGAGTTTGAACCATTCCTGTGACACTAGTTATATACTCCGATGCTTCACTCCAGGTTTACTGCATCCCTTGGACCTTCTTATTGACGATGAAACACAGAAATTGCAACGGAATAAATACAAAAGGCACAATGCCCACTTAAGTACAAGATGACTGACTCTTCTTAGTGTCTATGTTTTGAACCATTCCTGTGACTCTAGTTATAGATTCCGATGCTTCACTTCAGGTTTACTGTATCCCTTGGACCGTCTTATTGACGATGAAACACAGAAAATGCATCGGAATTAAACAGAAAAGGCACAATGCAGACTTAAGTACTAGAAGACTGACATTTCCTACTGTCTGTGTTTTGGACCACTCCTGTGACACTAGTTATAGATTCCGATGCTTCACTTCAGGATTACTGTATCCCTCTGACCTTCGTAGTGACGATGAAACACAGAAATTGCATCGGAATTAAATACAAAAAGCACAATGCCGACTTAGGTACAAGAATACTGACTCATCTTAGTGTCTATGCTTTGAATCGTCCCTGTGACACTAGTTATAGATTCCGATGCTTCACTCCAGGTTTAATGTATCCCTTGGACCTTCTTATTGACGATGAAACACAGAAATTGCATCGGAATTCAATACAAAAGTCATAATGCCGACTTAAGTACCAAAAGACTTACTCTTCTTACTGACTATGTTTTGTACCATTCCTGGGACACTAGTTATAGACTCCGATGCTTCACTTCAGGTTTACTGTATCCCTCTGACCTTGTTATTGACGACGAAACACAGAAGTTGCATCGGAATTAAATACAAAAGGCACAATGCCGACTTAAGTACAAGAAGACTGACTCTTCCTACTGTCTATGTTTTGAACCATTCCTGTGACACTAGTCATAGATTCCGATGCTTCAATTCATTTCTACTGTATCCCGTGGACCTTCTTATTGACGATGAAACACAGAAATTGCATCGGAATTAAATACTAAAAGCACAATGCCGACTTAAGTACAAGAAGACTGACTCTTCTTACTGACTATGTTTTGAAATATTCCTGTGGCACTATTTAGAGATTCCGATGCTTCACATCCGGTTTACTGTATCCCTCTGACATTCTTATTGACGATGAAACACAGAAATAGCATCGGAATTAAATACAAAAGGCACAATGCCGACTTAAGTACATGTGGACTGACACTTCCTACTGTGAATGATTTGAACCATTCCTGTGACACAAGTTATAGATTCCGATGCTTCACTTCAGGTTTACCGTATCCCTCTGACCTTCTTATTGACGTTGAAACACAGAAATTGCATCGGAATTAATTACAAAAGGCACAATGCCGACTAAAGTAAAAGAAGTCTGACTCTTCTTACTGTCAATGTTTTGAACCATTCCTGTGACACTAGTTATAGATTCCGATGCTTCACTCCAGGTTTACTGTATCCCTTGGACCTTCTTATTGACGATGAAACACAGAAATAGGATCAGAATTAAATAGAAAATGCACAGTGATGACTTAAGTACAACAAGACTGCCTCTTCTTACTTACTATGTTTTGAACCAATCCTGTGACACTAATTATAGATTCCGATGCTTCACTCCAGGTTTAATGTATCCCTTTGACCTTCTTATTGACAATGAAACACAGAAATTGCATCGGAATTAAATACAAAAGGCACAATGCCGACTTAAGTACAAAAAGACTTACTCTTCTTACTGACTATGTTTTGAACCATTCCTGTGACACTAGTTACAGATTCCGATGCTTCACTTCAGGTTTACTGTATCCCTCTGACCTTCTTATTGACGATGAAACACAGACGTTGCATCGGAATTAAATACAATAGGCACAATGCCGACTTAAGTAAAAGAAGACTGACTCTTCTTACTGCCTATGTTTTGAACCATTCCTGTGACACTAGTTATAGATTCCGATGCTTCAACTCAGGTCTATTGTTTCCCTTGGACCTTCTTATTGACGATGAAACACAGACATTGCATCGGAATTAAATACAAAAGGCACAATGCCGACTTAAGTACAAGAAGACTGACTCTTATTACTGACTATGTTTTGAACCATTCCTGTGGCACTAGTTATAGATTCCGATGCTTCACATCAGGTTTCTGTATCCCTCTTACCTTCTTATTGACGATGAAACACAGAAATTGCATCGGAATTAAATACAAAAGGCACAATGCCGACTTAAGTACATGTAGACTGACACTTCCTACTGTGAATGTTTTGAACCATTCCTGTGACACAAGTTAAAGATTCCGATGCTTCACTTCAGGTTAACTGTATCCCTCTGACCTTCTTATTGGCGATGAAACGCAGATATTGCATCGGAATGAAATACAAAAGGCACAATGCCGAGTTAAGTACAAGAATACTGACTCATCTTACTTTCTATGCTTTGAACCGTCCCTGTGACACTAGTTATGGATTCCGATGCTTCACTCCAGGTTTACTGTATCCCATGGACCTTCTTATTGACGATGAAACACAGAAATTGCATCGGAATTAAATACAAAAGGCACAATGCCGACTTAAGTACAAGAAGACTGACTCTTCCCACTGACTATGATTTGAACCATTCCTGTGACACTAGTTATAGATTCCGATGCCTCGCTGCAGGTTAACTGTATCCCTCTGACCTTCTTATTGACGACGAAACACAGAAATTGCATCGGAATTAAATACAAAAGGCACAATGCCGAATTAAGTACAAGAAGACTGACTCTTCTTACTGTCTATGTTTTGAACCATTCCTGTGACACTAGTTATAGGCTCCGATGCTTCACTCCAGGATTACTGTATCCCTCTGATCTTCTTATTGACGATGAAACACAGAAATTCCATCGGAATTAAATACAAAAGGCACAATACCGACATCAGTGCAAGAATACTGACTCTTCTTTCTGACTATGTTTTAAACCATTCCTGTTACAGTAGTCATAGATTCCGATGCTTAATTTCAGGATTACTGTATCCCTTGGACCTTCTTATTGACGATGAAACACAGAAATCGCATCGGAATTAAATACAAAGGGCACAATGAGGACTTAAGTACAAGAAAACTCACTCTTTATTCTTACTATGATTTGAACCAATCTTGTGACACTAGCTATAGATTGCGATGCTTCACTTCAGGTTTACTGTATCCCTTAAACCTTCTTATTAACGACGAAACGCAGAAATTGCATCGGAATTAAATACAAAAGGCACAATGCCGACTTAAGTACAAGAAGACTGACTCTTCTTACTGTCTATGTTTTGAACCATTCCTGTGACTCTAGTTATAGATTCCGATGCTTCACTTCAGGTTTACTGTATCCCTCTGACCTTCTTATTGTCGATGAAACACAGAAGTTGCATCGGAATTAAATACAAAAGGCACAATGCCGACTTAAGTACAAGAAGACTGTTTCTTCTTACTGTCTATGTTTTGAACTATTCCTGTGATACTAGTTATAGATTCCGATGCTTCAATTCAGGTCTACTGTATCCCTTGGACCTTCTTACTGACGATGAAACACAGAAATTGCATCGGAATTAAATGCAAAAAGCACAATGCCGACTTAAGTACAAGAAGACTGACTCTTCTTACTGACTATGTTTGAACCATTCCTGTGACACTAGTTATAGATTCGGATGCTTCACATCAGGTTTACTGTATCCCTCTGACCTTCTTATTGACGGTGAAACACAGAAATTGCATCGGAATTAAATACAAAAGGCACAAAGCCGACTTAAATACATGTTGACTGACTCTTCCTACTGTGAATGATTTGAACCATTCCTGTGACATAAGTTATAGGTTGCGATGCTTCACTTCAGGTTTACTGTATACCTCTGACCTTCTTATTGACGATGAAACACAGTAATTGCATCGAAATCAATTACAAAAGGCACAATGCCGACTTAAGTAAAAGAAGTCTGACTCTTCTTACTGTCAATGTTTTGAACCATTCCTGTGACACTAGTTATAGAGTCCGATGCTTCACTCCAGGTTTACTGTATCCCTTGGACCTTCTTATTGACGATGAAACACAGAAATTGCATCTGAATTTAATAGAAAATGCACAATACCGATATAAGTCCAAGAGGACTGACTATTCTTACTGACTATGATATGAACCATTCCTGTGACACTACTTATAGATTCCGATACTTCGCTTCTTGTTTATTGTATCCCTCTGACCTTCTTATTGACGATGAAACACAGAAATTGCATCGGAATTAAATACTAAAGGCAAAATGCCGGATTAAGTACAAGAAGACTGACTCTTCTTACTGACTATGTTTTGAACCATTTCTGTGACACTAGTTATAGACTCCGATGCTTCACTCCAGTTTTACTGTATCCCTCTGACCTTCTTATTAACGATGAAACACAGAAATTGCATCGGAATTAAATTCAAAAGGCACAATACCGACATAAGTTCAAGAATACTGACTCTTCTAACTGACTATGTTTTGAACCATTCCTGTGACACTAGTTATAGATTCCGATGCTTCACATCAGGTTTACTGTATCCCTCTGACCTTCTTATTGACGATGAAACACAGAAATTGCATCGGAATTAAATTCAAAAGGCACAATGCCGACTTAAGTACATGTAGACCGACTCTTCTTACTGTGAATGTTTTGAACCATCCCTGTGACACAAGTTATAGATTGCGATGCTTCACTTCAGGTTTACTGTATCCCTCTGACCTTCTTATTGACGATGAAACACAGAAATTGCATCGGAATTAACTACAAAAGGCACAATGCCGACTTAAGTAAAAGAAGTCTGACTCTTCTTACTGTCAATGTTTTGAACCATTCCAGTGACACTACTTATAGATTCCGATGCTTCACTCCAGGTTTACTGTATCCCTTGGACCTTCTTCTTGAAGATGAAACACAGAAATTGCATCAGAAATTAATAGAAAATGCACAATTCCGACATAAGTACAAGAAGACTGACTCTTCTTACTGACCATGATATGAACCATCCCTGTGACACTAGTTATAGATTCCGATGTTCGCTTCAGGTTTACTGTATCCCTCTGACCTTCTTATTGACGATGAAACACAGAAATTGCATCGGAATTAAATACAAAAGGCACAATGCCGAATTAAGTACTAGAAGACTGACTCTTCTTACTGTCTATGTTTGGAACAATTCCTGTGACACCAGTTATAGACTCCGATGCTTCACTCCAGGTTTACTGTACCCCTCTGACCGTCTTACTGACGATGAAACTCAGAAATTGCATTGAAATTAAATACAAAAGGCACAATACCGATATAAGTACAAGAATACTGACTCTTCTTACTGACTATGTTTTGTACAATTCCTGTGACACTAGTCATAGATTCCGACGCTTAACTTCAGGATTACAGTATCCCTTGGACCTTCTTATTGACGATGAAACACAGAAGTTGCATCGGAAATAAATAGAAAAGGCACTATGCCGATTTAAGTACAAGAAGACTGACTCTTCTTACTGTCTATGTTTTGAACCATTCCTGTGACAATAGCTATAGATTCCGATGCTTCAATTCAGGTCTACTGTATCCCTTGGACCTTCTTATTGACGATGAAACACAGAAATTGCATCGGAATTAAATACACAAGGCACAATGCCGTCTTAAGTACAAGAAGACTGACTCTTCATTCTTACTATGATTTGAACCATTCTTGTGACACTAGCTATAGATTGCGATGCTTCACTTCAGGTTTACTGTATCTCTTAAACATTCTTATTAACGATGAAACGCAGAAATTGCATCGGAATTAAATGCAAGAGGCACAATGCCGACTTAAGTACAAGAAGACTGACTCTTCTTACTGTCTATGATTTGAACCATTCCTGTGTCTCTAGTTATAGATTCCGATGCTTCACTTCAGGTTTACTGTATCCCTCTGACCTTCTTATTGACGATGAAACACAGAATTTGCATCGGAATTTAACACAAAAGGCACAATGCCGACTTAAGTGCAAAAAGACTGACTCTTCACACTGACTATGATTAGAACCATTCCTGTGACACTAGTTATAGATGCCGATGCTTCACTTCAGGTTTACTGTATCCCTCTGACCTTCTTATTGACGATGAAACACAGAAATTGCATCGGAATTAAATAAAAGAGGCACAATGCCGACTTAAGTACAAGAAGACTGACTCTTTTTACTGACTATGTTTTGAACCATTCCTGTGACACTAGTTATAGGTTCGGATGCTCACTCAGGTTTACTGTATACCTCTGACCTTCTTATTGACGATGAAACACAGAAATTGCATCGAAATCAATTACAAAAAGTACAATGCCGACTTAAGTAAAAGAAATCTGACTCTTCTTAATGTCAATGTTTTGAACCATTCCTGTGACACTAGTTATAGATTCCGATGCTTCACTTCAGGTTTACTGTATCCCTTGGACCTTCTTATTGACGTTGAAACTCAGAAAATGCATCTTAATTAAATAAAAAAGGCCCAATGCCGACTTACGTACATGAAGACCGACTCTTCTTACTGTCTATGTTTTGAACCATTCCTGTGACACTAGTTACAGAGTCCGATGCTTCACTCCAGGTTTACTGTATCCCTTGGACCTTCTTATTGACGATGAAACACAGAAATTGCATCGGAATTAAATACAAAAGGCACAATGCCGACTTAAGTACAAGAAGACTGACTCTTCTTACTGTCTATATTTTGAACCATTCCTGTGACACTAGTTATAGATTCCGATGCTTCACTTCAGGTTTACTGTATCCCTTGGACCTTCTTATTGACGTTGAAACTCAGAAAATGCATCTTAATTAAATACAAAAGGCCCAATGCCGACTTACGTACATGAAGACCGACTCTTCTTACTGTCTATGTTTTGAACCATTCCTGTGACACTAGATACAGAGTCCGATGCTTCACTCCAGGTTTACTGTATCCCTTGGACCTTCTTATTGACGATGAAACACAGAAATTGCATCGGAATTAAATACAAAAGGCACAATGCCGTCTTAAGTACAAGAAGACTGACTCTTCATTCTTACTATGATTTGAACCATTCTTGTGACACTAGCTATAGATTGCGATGCTTCACTTCAGGTTTACTGTATCCCTTAAACCTTCTTATTAACGATGAAACGCAGAAATTGCATCGGAATTAAATACAAAAGGCACAATGCCGACTTAAGTACAAGAAGACTGACTCTTCTTACTGTCTATGTTTTGAACCATTCCTGTGACTCTAGTTATAGATTCCGATGCTTCACTTCAGGTTTACTGTATCCCTCTGACCTTCTTATTGACGATGAAACACAGAAGTTGCATCGGAATTAAATACAAAAGGCACAATGCCGACTTAAGATCAAGAAGACTGTTTCTTCTTACTGTCTATGTTTTGAACCATTCCTGTGACACTAGTTATAGATTCCGATGCCTTAATTCAAGTCTACTGTATCCCTTGGACCTTCTTATTGACGATGAAACACAGAAATTGCATCGGAATTAAATACAAAAAGCACAATGCCGACTTAAGTACAAGAAGACTGACTCATCTTACTGACTATGTTAGAACCATTCCTGTGACACTAGTTATAAATTCGGATGCTTCACATCAGGTTTAATGTATCCCTATGACCTTCTTATTGACGGTGAAACACAGAAATTGCATCGGAATTAAATACAAAAGGCACAAAGCCGACTTAAGTACATGTAGACTGACTCTTCCTACTGTGAATGTTTTGAACCGTTCCTGTGACATAAGTTATAGGTTCCGTTGCTTCACTTCAGGTTTACTGTATACCTCTGACCTTCTTATTGACGATGAAACACAGAAATTGCATCGAAATCAATTACAAATGGTACAATGCCGACTTAAGTAAAAGAAGTCTGACTCTTCTTACTGTCAATGTTTTGAACCATTCCTGTGACACTAGTTATAGATTCCGATGCTTCACTCCAGGTTTACTGTATCCCTTGGACCTTCTTCTTGACGATGAAGCACAGAAATTGCATCAGAAATTAATAGAAAATGCACAATACCGACATAAGTACAAGAAGACTGACTCTTCTTACTGACCATGATATGAACCATTCCTGTGACACTAGTTATAGATTCCGATGCTTCGCTTCAGGATTACTGTATCCTTCTGACCTTCTTATTGACGATGAAACACAGAAGTTGCATCGGAATTAAATAGAAAAGGTACAATGCCGACTTAAGTACAAGAAGACTGACTCTTCTTACTGTCTATGTTTTGAACCATTCCTGTGACAATAGCTATAGAGTCCGATGCTTCAATTCAGGTCTACTGTATCCTTTGGACCTTATTATTGACGATGAAACACAGAAATTGCATCGGAATTAAATACACAAGGCACAATGCCGTCTTAAGTACAAGAAGACTGACTCTTCATTCTTACTATGATTTGAACCATTCTTGTGACACTAGCTATAGATTGCGATGCTTCACTTCAGGTTTACTGTATCTCTTAAACCTTCTTATTAACGATGAAACGCCGAAATTGCATCGGAATTAAATGCAAGAGGCACAATGCCGAAATAAGTACAAGAAGACTGACTCTTCTTACTGTCTGTGATTTGAACCATTCCTGTGTCTCTAGTTATAGATTCCGATGCTTCACTTCAGGTTTACTGTATCCCTTGGACCTTCTTATTGACGTTGAAACTCAGAAAATGCATCTTAAATAAATACAAAAGGCCCAATGCCGACTTACGTACATGAAGACCGACTCTTCTTACTGTCTATGTTTTGAACCATTCCTGTGACACTAGTTACAGAGTCCGATGCTTCACTTCAGGTTTACTGTATCCCTCTGACCTTCTTATTGACGATGAAACACAGAAATTGCATCGGAATTAAATACAAAAGGCACAATGCCGACTTAAGTACAAGAAGACTGACTCTTCTTACTGTCTATATTTTGAACCATACCTGTGACACTAGTTATAGATTCCGATGCTTCACTTGATGTTTACTGTATTCCTTGGACCTGCATATTGACGATGAAACACAGAAATTGCATCGGAATTAAATACAAAAGGCACAATGCCGACTCAAGTACAAGAAGAATGACTCTTCTTACTGTCTATGTTTTGAATCTCTCCTGTGAGACCAGTAATAGATGTCGATACTTCACCTCAGGTTTACTGTACCCCTTGGAGTTTCGTATTCACGATGAAACACAGAGATTGCATCGGAATCAAACACAAAAGGCACAATGCCGACTTAAGTACAATAAGGCTGACACTTGTTATTGTCAATGTTTTGAACCTTACCTGTGAGACGACTTTTAGATTCGGATGCTTCACTTCAGGTTTACTGTTTCCCATGGACCTTCTTATTGACGATGAAACACAGAGATTGCATTGGTATTAAATACAAAAGGCACAATGCCGACTTAAGTACAAGAAGACTGACTCTTCATACTGTCTATGTTCTGAACCACTCCTGTGACACTAGTTATAGATTCCGATGCTTCACTCCAGGTTTACTGTATCCCTTGGACCTTCTTATTGACGATGAAACACAGAGATTGCATCGGAATTAAATACAAAAGGCACAATGCCGACTTAAGGACAAGAAGACTGACTCTTCTTACTGACTATCATTTGAAGCATTCCTGTGACACTAGCTATAGATTCCGATGCTTCACTTCGGGTTTACTGTATCCCTCTGACCTTCTTATTGACGATGAAACACAGAAATTGCATCGGAATTCAATTCAAAAGGCACAATGCCGACTTCAGTACAAGAAGACCTACTCTTCTTACTGTCTATGCTTTGAGCCATTCCTGTGACACTAGTTATAGATACCGATGCTTCACTTCAGGTTTACTGTATCCCTTGGACCTTCTTATTGACGTTGAAACACAGAAATTGCATCGGAATTAAATACAAAAGGCACAGTGCCGACTTAAGGACAAGAGGACTGACTGTTCTTACTGTGACACTAGTTATAGATTCCGATGCTTCACTTCAGGTTTATTGTATCCCTCTGACCTTCATATTGCCGATGAAACACAGAAATGGCATCGGAATTAAATAGAAAAGGCACAGTGCCGACTTAAGTACAAGAAGACTGACCCTTCTTACTCCCTATGTTTTGAACCATTCCTGTGACACTAGTTATAGATTCCGATGCTTCACACCAGGTTTACTGTATACCTTGGACCTTGTTATTGACGATGAAACACAGAAATTGCATCGGAATTAAATACAAAAGGCACAATGCCGACTTAAGTACAAGATGACTGACTCTTCCTACTGTCTATGTTTTGAACCATTCCTGTGACACTAGTTTTGGATTCCGATGCTTCACTTCAGGTTTACTGTATCCCTCTGACCTTCTTATTGTTGATGAAACACAGAAATGGCAACGGAATTAAATACAAAAGTCCCAATGCCGACTTAAGTACGAGAAGACAGACTCTTCCTACTGTCTATGTTTTGAACCATTCCTGTGACACTAGTTCTAGATTCCGTTGCTTCACTTCAGGTTAACTGTATCCCTCTGACCTTATTGCCGATGAAACACAGAAATTGCATCGGAATTAAATACAAAAGGCACAATGCCGACTTAAGTACAAGATGACTGACTCTTCTACTGTCTATGTTGTGAACCATTTCTGTGACACTAGTTATAGAGAGCGATGCTTCACTTCAGGTTTACTGTATCCCTTGGGCCTTCTTATTGACGATGAATCACAGAAATTGCATCGGAATTAAATACAAAAGGCACAATGCCGACTTAAGTACAAGAAGACTGACACTTCTTACTGTCTATATTTTGAACCATTCCAGTGACACTAGTTATAGATTCCGATGCTTCACTTCAGGTTTACTGTACCCCTCTGACCTTCTTATTGACGATGAAACACAGAAATTGCATCGTAATTAAATACAAAAAAAGCACAATGCCGACTTAAGTACAAGAACACTGACTCTTCCTACTGTCTATGTTTTGAACCATTCCTGTGACACTAGTTCTAGATTCCGATGCTTTACTTCAGGTTTACTGTATCCCTCTGATCTTCTCATTGACGATGAAACACAGACATTGCATCGGAATATAATGCAAAAGGCACAATGCCGACTTAAGTACAAGAAGACTGACTCATCATACTGTCTATGTTTTGAACCATTCTGGTGTCACTAGTTATCGATTCCGATGCTTCACTTCAGGTTTACTGTGTCTCTTGGACCTTCTTATTGACGATGAAACACAGAATTTGCATCGGAATGAAACACAAAAGGCACAATGCCGACTTAAGTACAAAAAGACTGACTCTTCGTACTGACTATGATTAGAACCGTTCCTGTGACACTAGTTATAGATTCCGATGCTTCACTTCAGGTTTACTGTATCCCTTGACCTTCTTATAGACGATGAAACACAGAAATTTCATCGGAATTAAATAAAAAAGCACAACGCCGACTTAAGTACAAGAAGACTGACTCTTTTTACTGACTATGTTTGAACCATTCCTGTGACTCTAGTTATAGGTTCGGATGCTTCACTTCAGGTTTACTGTATCCCTCTGACCTTCGTATTGACGATGAAACACAGAAATTGCATCCGAATTAAATAGAAAAGGCACAATGCCGACTTAAGTACAAGACGACCGACTTTTCTTACTGTCTATGTTCTGAACCATTCCTGTGACTCTAGTTATAGATTCCGATGCTTCACTTCAGGTTTACTGTACCCCTTGGACCTTCTTATTGGCGATGAAACACAGAAATTGCATCGGAATTAAATACAAAAGGCACAATGCCGACTTAAGTACAAGAAGACTGACTCTTCCTACTGTCTATGTTTTGAACCATTCCTGTGACCCTAGTTCTAGATTCCGATGCTTTACTTCAGGTTTACTGTATCCCTCTGATCTTCTCATTGACGATGAAACACAGAAATTGCATCGGAATATAATGCAAAAGGCACAATGCCGACTTAAGTACAAGAAGACTGACCCTTCTTACTGTCTATGTTTTGAACCATTCCTGTGACACTAGTTATAGATTCCGATGCTTCACTTCAGGTTTACTGTATCCCTCTGACCTTCTTATTGATGATGAAACACAGAAATTGCATCGGAATTAAATAGAAAATGCACAATGCCGACTTAAGTACAAGGCGACTGACATATCTTACTGTCTATGTTTTGAACCATTCCTGTGACATTAGTTATAGATTCCGATGCTTCACTTCAGGTTAACTGTATACCTTGGACCTTCTTATTGACAATGAAACACAGAAATTGCATCGGAATTAAATGCAAAATGCACAATGCCGAATAAAGTACAAGAAGACTGACTCTTTTTACTGACTATGTTTTGAACCATTCCTGTGACACTTGTTATAGATTGCGATGCTTCACTTCAGGTTTACTGTGTCCCACTGACCTTCTTATTGACGATGAAACACAGAAATTGCATCGGAATTAAATAGAAAATGCACAATGCCGACTTAAGTACAATGCGACTGACATATCTTACTGTCTATGTTTTGAACCATTTCTGTGACACTAGTTATAGATTGCGATGCTTCACTTCAGGTTTACTGTGTCCCTTGGACCTTCGTATTGACGATGAAACACAGAAATCCCATCGGATTTAAATACAAATGTCACAATGCAGACTTAAGTACAAGAAGACTGACTCTTCTTACTGTCTATGTTTTGAACCATTCCTGTGACTCTAGTTATAGATTCCGATGCTTCACTCCAGGTTTATTGTATCCCTTGGACCTTCTTGTGGACGATGAAACACAGAAATTGCATCGGAATTAAATACAAAAGGCACAATGCCGACTTAAGTACAAGAAGACTGACTCTTCTTACTGTCTATGTTTTGAACCATTCCTGTGACTCTAGTTATAGATTCCGATGCTTCACTCCAGGTTTATTGTATCCCTCGGACCTTCTTATTGACGATGGACCACAGAAATTGCATCGGAATTAAATACAAAAGGCACAATGCCGACTGAAGTACAAGAAGACTGTCTCTTCTTACTGTCTATACTTTGAACCATTCCTGTGACACTAGTTATAGATTCCGAAGCTTCACTTGATGTTTACTGTATTCCTTGGACCTACATATTGACGATGAAACACAGAAATTGCATTGGAATTAAATGCAAAAGGCACAATGCCAACTTAAGTGCAAGAAGAATGGCTCTTGTTACTGTCTATGTTTTGAATCTCTCCTGTGAGACCAGTAATAGATGTCGATACTTCACCTCAGGTTGACTGTACCCCTTGGTGCTTCGTATTCACGATGAAACACAGAGATTGCATCGGAATCAAACACAAAAGGCACAAGCCGACTTAAGTACAATAAGGCTGACACTTCTTACTGTCTATGTTTTGAACCTTTCCTGTGAGACGACTTTTAGATTCGGATACTTCACTTGAGGTTTACTGTATCCCTCTGACCTTCTTATTGATGATGAAACACAGAAATTGCATCGGAATTAAATATAAAATGCACAATGCCGACTTAAGTACAAGGCGACTGACATATCTTACTGTCTATGTTTTGAACCACTCCTGTGACATTACTTATAGATTCCGATGCTTCACTTCAGGTTAACTGTATCCCTTGGACCTACGTATTGACGATGAAACACAGAAATTGCATCGGAATTAAATACAAAAGGCACAATGCCGACTTAAGTACAAGACGACTGACTCTTCTTAGTGTCTATGTTTTGAACCATTCCTGTGACACTAGTTATAGTTTTCGATTTTTCACTTCATGTTCACTGTATCCCTTGGACATTATTATTGACGATGAAACACAGAAAATGCATCGGAATTAAATACAAAAGGCACAATGCCGACTTAAGTAGAAGAAGACTAACTCTTCTTAAAGTCCATGTTTTGAACCATACCTGAGACACTAGTTATAGTTTCCAATGCTTCACTTCAGGTTTACTGTATCCCTTGGACCTACTTATTGACGATGAAACACAGAAATTGCATAGGAATTAAATACAAAAGGCACAATGCCGACTTAAGGACAAGAAGACTGACTCTTCTTACTGACTATGATTTGAACCATTCCTGTGACACTAGTTATAGATTCCGATGTTTCACTTCGGGTTTACTGTATCCCTCTGACCTTCTTATTGACGATGAAACACAGAAATTGCATCGGAATTCAATTCAAAAGGCACAATGCCGACTTCAGTACAAGAAGACTGACTCTTCTTACTGGCTATGTTTTGAACCATTCCTGTGACACTAGTTATAGATTCCGATGCTTCACTTCAGGTTTACTGTATCCCTTGGACCTTCTTATTGACGATGAAACACAGAAATTGCGTCGGAATTAAATACAAAAGGCACAATGCTGACTTAAGGACAAGAAGACATACTGTTCCTACTGTGACTCTAGTTATAGATTCGGATGCTTCACTTCAGGTTTACTGTATCCCTCTGACCTTCTTATTGACGATGAAACACAGAAATTGCATCCGAATTAAATAGAAAAGGCACAATGCCGACTTAAGTACAAGACGACTGACTTTTCTTACTGTCTATGTTCTGAACCATTCCTGTGACTCTAGTTATAGATTCCGATGCTTCACTTCAGGTTTACTGTACCCCTTGGACCTTCTTATTTTCGATGAAACACAGCAATTGCATCGGAATTAAATACAAAAGGCACAATGCCGACTTAAGTACAAGAGCACTGACTCTTCCTACTGTCTATGTTTTGAACCATTCCTGTGACCCTAGTTCTAGATTGCGATGCTTTACTTCAGGTTTACTGTATCCCTCTGATCTTCTCATTGACGATGAAACACAGAAATTGCATCGGAATATAATGCAAAAGGCACAATGCCGACTTAAGTACAAGAAGACTGACCCTTCTTACTGTCTACGTTTTGAACCATTCCTGTGACACTAGTTATAGATTCCGATGCTTCACTTCAGGTTTACTGTATCCCTCTGACCTTCTTATTGATGATGAAACACAGGAATTGCATCGGAATTAAATAGAAAATGCACAATGCCGACTTAAGTACAAGGCGACTGACATATCTTACTGTCTATGTTTTGAACCATTCCTGTGACATTAGTTATAGATTCCGATGCTTCACTTCAGGTTAACTGTATACCTTGGACCTTCTTATTGACAATGAAACACAGAAATTGCATCGGAATTAAATACAAAAGGCACAATGCCGAATAAAGTACAAGAAGACTGACTCTTCTTACTGACTATGTTTTGAACCATTCCTGTGACACTTGTTATAGATTGCGATGCATCACTTCAGGTTTACTGTGTCCCACTGACCTTCTTATTGACGATGAAACACAGAAATTGCATCGGAATTAAATAGAAAATGCACAATGCCAACTTAAGTACAAGGCGACTGACATATCTTACTGTCTATGTTTTGAACCATTTCTGTGACACTAGTTATAGATTGCGATGCTTCGCTTCAGGTTTACTGTGTCCCTTGGACCTTCGTATTGACGATGAAACACAGAAATCCCATCGGATTTAAATACAAATGTCACAATGCAGACTTAAGTACAAGAAGACTGACTCTTCTTACTGTCTATGTTGTGAACCATTCCTGTGACTCTAGTTATAGATTCCGATGCTTCACTCCAGGTTTATTGTATCCCTTGGACCTTCTTATTGACGATGAAACACAGAAATTGCATCGGAATTAAATACAAAAGGCACAATGCCGACTTAAGTACAAGAAGACTGACTCTTCTTACTGTCTATGTTTTGAACCATTCCTGTGACTCTAGTTATAGATTCCGATGCTTCACTCCAGGTTTATTGTATCCCTTGTACCTTCTTATTGACGATGAAACACAGAAATTGCATCGGAATTAAATACAAAAGGCACAATGCCGACTTAAGTACAAGAAGACTGTCTCTTCTTACTGTCTATACTTTGAACCATTCCTGTGACACTAGTTATAGATTCCGATGCTTCACTTGATGTTTACTGTATTCCTAGGACCTACATATTGACGAGGAAACACAGAAATTGCATTGGAATTAGATGCAAAAGGCACAATGCCAACTTAAGTACAAGAAGAATGGCTCTTGTTACTGTCTATGTTTTGAATCTCTCCTGTGAGACCAGTAATAGATGTCGATACTTCACCTCAGGTTGACTGTACCCCTTGGTGCTTCGTATTCACGATGAAACACAGAGATTGCATCGGAATCAAACACAAAAGGCACAAGCCGACTTAAGTACAATAAGGCTGACACTTCTTACTGTCTACGTTTTGAACCTTTCCTGTGAGACGACTTTTAGATTCGGATACTTCACTTGAGGTTTACTGTATCCCTCTGACCTTCTTATTGATGATGAAACACAGAAATTGCATCGGAATTAAATATAAAATGCACAATGCCGACTTAAGTACAAGGCGACTGACATATCTTACTGTCTATGTTTTGAATCACTCCTGTGACATTAGTTATAGATTCCGATGCTTCACTTCAGGTTAACTGTATCCCTTAGACCTACGTATAGACGATGAAACACAGAAATTGCATCGGAATTAAATACAAAAGGCACAATGCCGACTTAAGTACAAGAAGACTGACTCTTCTTAGTGTCTATGTTTTGAACCATTCCTGTGACACTAGTTATAGTTTTCGATTTTTCACTTCATGTTCACTGTATCCCTTGGACATTATTACTGACGATGAAACACAGAAATTGCATCGGAATTAAATACAAAAGGCACAATGCCGACTTAAGTACAAGAAGACTAACTCTTCTTACCGTCCATGTTTTGAACCATACCTGAGACACTAGTTATAGTTTCCAATGCTTCACTTCAGGTTTACTGTATCCCTTGGACCTACTTATTGACGATGAAACACAGAAATTGCATAGGAATTAAATACAAAAGGCACAATGCCGACTTAAGGACAAGAAGACTGACTCTTCTTACTGACTATGATTTGAACCATTCCTGTGACACTAGTTATAGATTCCGATGTTTCACTTCGGGTTTACTGTATCCCTCTGACCTTCTTATTGACGATGAAACACAGAAATTGCATCGGAATTCAATTCAAAAGGCACAATGCCGACTTCAGTACAAGAAGACTGACTCTTCTTACTGTCTATGATTTGAACCATTCCTGTGACACTAGTTATAGATTCCGATGCTTCACTTCAGGTTTACTGTATCCCTTGGACCTTCTTATTGACGATGAAACACAGAAATTGCGTCGGAATTAAATACAAAAGGCACAATGCTGACTTAAGGACAAGAAGACATACTGTTCCTACTGTGACACTAGTTATAGATTCCGATGCTTCACTTCAGGTTTATTGTATCCCTCTGACCTTCATATTGCCGATGAACTACAGAATTTGCATCGGAATTATATAGAAAAGGCACAATGCCGACTTAAGTACAACAAGACTGACTCTTCTTACTCCCTATGTTTTGAACCATTCCTGTGACACTAGTTATAGATTCCGATGCTTCACTCCAGGTTTACTGTATCCCTCTGACCTTCTTATTGTTGATGAAACACAGAAATGGCATCGGAATTAAATACAAAAGGCACAATGCCGACTTAAGTACAAGAAGACTGACTCTTCCTACTGTCTATGTTTTGAACCATTCCTGTGACACTAGTTATAGATTCCGTTGCTTCACTTCAGGTTAACTGTATCCCTCTGACCTTATTGCCGATGAAACACAGAAATTGCATTGGAATTAAATACAAAAGGCACAATGCCGACTTAAGGACAAGAAGACTGACTCTTGTTGCTGACTATGATTTGAACCATTCCTGTGACACTAGTTATAGATTGCGATGCTTCACTTCAGGTTTACTGTATACCTTGGACCTTCTTATTGACGATGAAACACACAAATTGCATCGGAATTAAATACAAAAGGCACAATGCCGACTTAAGTACAAGAAGACTGACTCTTCTTACTGTCTATGTTTTAAACCGTTCCTGTGACACTAGTTATAGATTCCGATGCTTCACTTCAGGTTTACTGTATCCCTTGGAACTTCTTATTGACGATGAAACACAGAAATTGCGTCGGAATTAAATACAAAAGGCACAATGCAGACTTAAGGACAAGAAGACATACTGTTCCTACTGTGACACTAGTTATAGATTCCGATGCTTCACTTCAGGTTTATTGTATCCCTCTGACCTTCATATTGCCGATGAACTACAGAATTTGCATCGGAATTATATAGAAAAGGCACAATGCCGACTTAAGTACAAGAAGACTGACTCTTCTTACTACCTATGTTTAGAACCATTCCTGTGACACTAGTTATAGATTGCGATGCTTCACTTCGGGTTTACTGTATACCTTGGACCTTCTTATTGACGATGAAACACACAAATTGCATCGGAATTAAATACAAAAGGCACAATGCCGACTTAAGTACAAGATGACTGACTCTTCTTACTGTCTATATCTTGAACCACTCCTGTGACACTAGTTATAGATTCCGATGCTTAACTTCAATTTTACTGTATCCCTCTGACCTTCTTAGTGACGATGAAACACAGAAATTGCATCGGAATTAAATACAAAAGGCACGATGCCGAATTAAGTACAAGAAGACTGACTCTTCTTACTGTCTATATTTCAACCCTTCCTGTGACACTAGTTATAGACTCCGATGCATCACTCCAGGCTTACTGTATCCCTTGGACCTTCTTATTGACGATGAAACACGGAAATTGCATCAGAATTAAATACAAAAGGCACAATGCTGACTTAAGTAAAAGAAGTCTGACTCTTCTTACTGTCTACGATTTGAACCATTCCTGTGACCCTAGTTATAGATTCCGATGCTTCACTCCAGGTTTACTGTATCCCTCTGACCTTCTTATTGACGATGAAATACAGAAATTGCATCAGAATTAAATAGAAAATGCACAATGATGACTTAAGTACAAGAAGACTGACTCTTCTTACTGACTATGTTTTGAACCATTCCTGTGACACTAGTTATAATTTCCGATGCTTCACTTCAGGTTTAATTTATCCTTTGGACCTTCTTATTGACGATGAAACACAGAAATTGCATCGGAATTAAATAGGAAAGCCACAACGCTTACTTAAGTACTAGAAGACCGACTCTTCCTACTGTCTATATTTTGAACCATTCCTGTTCCACTAGTTATAGATTCCGATGCTTAACTTCAGGTTTACTGTATCCCTCTGACCTTCTTATTGACGATGAAACGCAGAAATTGCATCGGAATAAAATACAAAAAAGCACAATGCTGACTACAGTACAAGAAGACTGACTCTTGTTACAGTCTATGTTTTGAACCATTACTGTGACACTAGTTATAGATTCCGGTGCCTCACTCCAGGTTTACTGTTTCCCTTGGACATTCTTATTGACGATGAAGCACAGGAATTGCATCAGAATGAAATAGAAAAGGCACAATGCCGACTTGAATACAAGAAGACTGACGCTTCTTACTAACTATGTTTTGAACCATTCCTTTGACACTACTTAAAGATTCCAATGCTTCACTTCAGGTTTACTGTATCCCTTGGACCTTCTCATTGACGATGAAATACAGATATTGCATCGGAATTAAATAGAAAAGGAACA
Source organism: Schistocerca piceifrons (assembly GCF_021461385.2). Taxonomy (NCBI): domain Eukaryota; kingdom Metazoa; phylum Arthropoda; class Insecta; order Orthoptera; family Acrididae; genus Schistocerca; species Schistocerca piceifrons. The sequence goes on from NW_025728690.1 coordinate 169,349, forward strand.
ATGCCTAATTAATTGCAAGAAGACTGACTCTTCTTACTGTTTATGTTTTGAACCATTCCTGTCACACTAGTTATAGATTCCGATGCTTCACTACAGGTTTTCTGTATCCCTTGGACCTTCTTATTGACGATGCAACACAGACATTGCATCAGAATCAAATAGAAAAGGCACAATGCCGACTTAAGTACAAGAAGACTAACGCTTCTTACTGACTATGGTTAGAACCATTCCTCTGACACTAGTTATAGATTCCGATGCATCACTTCAAGTTTACTGTATCCCTTGGACCTTCTCATTGACGATGAAACACAGATATTGCATCGGATTTAAATAGAAAAGGAACAATGCCGACTTAAGTTCAAGAAGACTAACACTTCTTACTGTCTATGTTTTGAACCATTCCCGTGACACTAGTTATAGATTTCGATGCTCACTTCAAGTTTACTGTATCCCTCTGAGCTTCATATTGACGATGAAACACATAAATTGCATCGGAATTAAATAGAAAATGCACAATGCCGTCTTAAGTACAAGGCGACTGACATATCTTACTGTCTATGTTTTGAACCATTCCTGTGACATTAGTTATAGATTCCGATGCTTCACTTCAGGTTTACTGTATCCCTTGGACCTTCTTATTGACGATGAAAAACAGAAATAGCATCGGAATTAAATACAAAATGCACAATGCCGACTTAAGTACAAGAAGACTGACTCTTCCTACTGTCGATGTTTTGAACCATTCCTGTGACACTAGTGATAGATTCCGATGCTTCATTTCAGGTTTACTGTATCCTTTGGACCTTCTTATTGACGATGCAACACCGAAATTTCATCGGAATTAAACACAAAAGTCACAATGCTGACTTAAGTATAAAAAGACTGACTCTTCTTACTGACTATGTTTTGAATAATTCCTGTGAGACTAGTTATAGATTCCGATGCTCACTTCAGGTTTACAGAATCCCTCTGACCTTCTTATTGACGATGAAACACAGAAATTGCAACGGAATTAAATACAAAAGGCACAATGCCGACTTAAGTACAAGAAGACTGACTCTTCTTACTGACTATGTTTGAACCATTCCTGTGACACTAGTTATAGATTCGGATGCTTCACTTCAGGTTTACTGTATCCCTCTGACCATCTTATTGACGATGAAACACAGAAATTGCATCGGAATTAAATAGAAAATGCACAATGGGGACTTAAGTACAAGACGACTGACTTTTCCTACTGTCTATGTATCGAATCATTCCTGTGACACTAGTAATAGATTCCGATGCTCCACTTCAGGTTTACTGTATCCCTTGGACCTTCTTATTGCAGATTAAACACAGAAATTGCTTCGGAATTAAATACAAAAGGCACAATGCCAACTTAAGTACAAGAAGACTGACTCTTTTTACTGACTATGATTTGAACCATTCCTGTGACACTAGTTATTGATTCCGATGCTACACTCCAGGTTTACTGTATCCCTTGGACCTTGTTATTGACGATGAAAGACAGAAATTGCATCGGAATTAAATACAAAAGGCACAATGCCGACATAAGGACAAGAAGACTGACTCTTCTTACTGACTTTGTTTTGAACCATTCCTGTGAGACTAGTAGTAGATTCCGATTCTTCACTTCAGGTTTACTGTATCCCTTGGACCTTCTTATTTACGATGAAACACAGAAATTGAATCGGAATTAAATACAAAAGGCACAATGCCGACTTAAGTACAAGAAGACTGACTCTTCTTACTGTCTATGATTTGAACCATTCCATTGACTCTAGTTATAGATTCCGTTTGTTCACTCCAGGTTTACTGTATCCCTTTGACCTTGTTATTGACGATGAAACACAGAAATTGCATCGGAATTAAATAGAAAAGGCACAATGCTGACATAAGTACAAGAAGACTGACTCTTCTTACTGACTATGTTCTGAACCATTCCTGTGACACTAGTTATAGATTCCGTTGATTCACTTCAGGTTTACTGTATCTCTTGGTCCTTCTTATTGACGATGAAACACAGAAATTGCATCGGAATTAAATACAAAAGGCAAAATGCCGACTTAAGTACACGAAGACTGACTCTTCTTATTGTCTATGCTTTGAACCATTTCTGTGACACTAGTTATAGATTTCGATGGTACACTCCGGGTTTACTGTATACCTTGGACCTTCTTATTGACGATGAAACACAGAAATTGCATCGGAATTAAATACAAAGGGCACAATGCCGACATAAGGACAAGAAGACTGACTCTTCTTACTGTCTAGGTTTTAAACCATTCCTGCGACATTAGTTATAGACTCCGATGCTTCACTCCAGGTTTACTGTATGCATTGGACCTTCTTATTGACGATGAAACACAGAAATTGCATCGGAATTAAATACAAAAGGCACAATGCCGACTTAAGTACAAGAAGACTGACACTTCTTACTGACTATGTTTTGAACCATTCCTGTGACACTAGCTATAAATTCCGATGCTTCACTTGAGGTTCACTGTATCAATCTGACCTTCTTATTGACGATGAAACACAGATATTGCATCGGAATTAAATACAAAAGGCACAATGCCGACGTAAGTACAAGAATACTGCCTCTTCCTATCGTCTATGTTTGAGCCATTCCTGTGACACTAGTTATAGATTCCGATGCTTTACTTCATGTTTACTGTATCACTTGGACCTTGTTATTGACGATGAAACACAGAAATTGCATCGGGGTTAAATAGAAAATTTATATTGCCGCCTTAAGTACAAGAAGACTGACTCTTCTTACTGACTATGCTTTGAACCATTCCTGTGACACTAGTTATAGATTCCGATTGTTCACTTCAGGTTTACTGTATACCGTTGACCTTCTTATTGACGATGAAACACAGAAATTGCATCGGAATTAAATACAAAAGGCACAATGCCGACTTAAGTTCAAGAAGACTGACTCTTCCTACTGTCTACGTTTTTCAACCATTCCTGTGACACTAGTTATAGATTACGATGCTTCATTTCAGGTTTACTGTATCCCTTGGACCTTCTTATTGACGATGAAACACAGAAATTGCTTCGGAATTAAATACAAAATGCACAATGCTGACTGAAGTACAAGAAGACTGACTCTTTTTACTGACTATGTTTTGAACCATTCCTGTGACACTAGTTATAGATTCGGATGCTTCACTTCAGGTTTGCTGTATCCCTTGGACCTTCTTATTGACGACGATACACAGAAATTGCATCGGAATTAAACACAAAGGGCACAATGCCGACTTAAGTACAAGAAGACTGACTCTTCTTATTGACTAAGTTTTGAACCATTCCTGTGACACTAGTTATAGCTTCCGATGCTTCACTTCAGGTTTACTGTAACCCTTGGACCTTCTTATTGACGATGAATCACAGAAATTGCATCGGAATTAAATAGAAAAGTCACATTGCCGTCTTAAGTACAAGAAGACTGACTCTTCTTACTGACTATGCTTTGAACCATTCCTGTGACACTAGTTATAGATTCCGATGTTTCACTTCAGGTTTACTGTATACCTTGGACCATCTTATTGACGATGAAACACAGAAATTGCATCGGAATTAAATACAAAAGGCACAATGGCGACTTAAGTACAAGAAGACTGACTCTTCTTACCGTCTATCATTTGAACCATTCCTGTGACACTAATTATAGATTCCGATTCTTAACTTCGAGTTTACTGTATCCCTTGGACCTTCTTATTGACGACGAAACACAGAAATTGAATCGGAATTGATCACAAAGGTCACAATGCCGACTTAAGTACAAGAAGACTGACTCTTCTTACTGACTAAGTTTTGAACCATTCCTGTGACACTATTTATAGATTCCGATGCTCACATCAAGTTTACTGTATCCCTCTGACCTTCTTATTGACGATGAAACACAGAAATTGCATCGGAATTAAATACAAAAGGCACAATGCTGACATAAGTACAAGAAGACTGACTCTTTTTACTGACTATGTTTTGAACCATTCCTGTGACACTAGTTACAGATTCGGATGCTTCACTTCAGGTTTACTGTATCCCTCTGACCTTCTTATTGACGATGAAACACATAAATTGTATCGGAATTAAATAGAAAATGCACAATGCCGACTTAAGTACAAGGTGACTGACATATCTTACTGTCTATGTTTTGAACCATTCCTGTGATATTAGTTATAGATTCCGATGCTTCACTTCAGGTTTACTGTATCCCTTGGACCTTGTTATTGACGATGAAACACAGAAATTGCATCGGAATTAAATACAAAAGGCACAATGCCGACTTAAGTACAAGAAGACTAACTCTTCCTACTGTCTATGTTTTGAACCATTCCTGTGACACTAGTTATAACTTCCGATGCTTCACTTGAGGTTTACTGTGACCCTTGGACCTTCTTATTGACGATGAAACACAGAAAGTGCAACGGAATTAAATATAAAAGGCCCAATGCCGACATAAGTGCATGTAGACCGTCTCTTCCTACTGACAATGTTTTGAACCATTCCTGTGACACTAGTTATAGATTATTGCGATGCTTCACTTCAGGTTTACTGTATCCCTTGGACCTTCTTATTGACGAAGAAACACAGAAATTGCATCGGAATTAAATACAAAAGGCACAATGCCGACTTAAGTACAAGATGACTAACTGTTCCTACTGTCTATGTTTTGAACCATTCCTGTGACCCTAGTTATAGCTTCCGATGCTTCACTTCATGTTTACTGTATCCCTTGGACCTTCGTATTGACGATGAAACACAGAAATTGCATCGGAATTAAATAAAAAATGTACTATGCCGACTTAAGTACAAGAAGACTGACTCTTCCTACTGTCAATGTTTTGAACCATTCCTGTGACACTAGTTATAGATTCCGATGCTTCACTTCAGGTTTACTGTATACCTTGGACCTTCATTTTGATGATGAAACACAGAAATTGCATCGGAATTAAATACAAAAGACACAATGCCGACTTAAGTACAAGAAGACTGACTTTTCTTACAGTCTATGATTTGAAAAATTCCATTGACTCTAGTTATAGATTCCGATGGTTCACTCCAGGTTTACTGTATCTCTTTGACCTTTTTATTGACGATGAAACACAGAAATTGCATCGGAATTAAATAGAAAAGGCACAATGCTGACATAAGTACAAGAAGACTGACTCTTCTTACTGACTATGTTCTGAAACATTCCTGTGACACTAGTTATAGCTTCCGTTGATTCACTTCAGGTTTACTGTATCCCTTGGTCCTTCTTATTGACGATGAAACACAGAAATTGCATCGGAATTAAATACAAAATGCAAAATGCCGACTTAAGTACACGAAGACTGACTCTTCTTACTGTCTATGCTTTGAACCATTTCTGTGACACTAGTTATAGATTTCGATGGTACACTCCCGGTTTACTGTATACCTTGGATCTTCTTATTGACGATGAAACACAGAAATTGCATCGGAATTAAACACAAAGTGCACAATGCCGACTTAAGTACAAGAAGACTGACACTTCTTACTGACTATGTTTTGAACCATTCCTGTGACACTTGCTATAAATTCCGATGCTTCACTTCAGGTTCACTGTATCAATCTGACCTTCTTATTGACGATGAAACACAGAAATTGCATCGGAATTAAATACAAAAGGCACAATGCCGACTTAAGTACAAGAAGTCTACCTCTTCGTACCGTCTATGTTTGAGCCATTCCTGTGACACTAGTTATAGATTCCGATGCTTTACTTCATGTTTACTGTATCCCTTGGACCTTGTTATTGACGATGAAACACAGAAATTGCGTCGGGGTTAAATAGAAAATTTATATTGCCGCCTTAAGTACAAGAAGACTGACTCTTCTTACTGACTATGCTTTGAACCATTCCTGTGACACTAGTTATAGATTCCGATGCTTCACCTCAGGTTTACTGTATCCCTTGGACCTTCTTAGTGACGATGAAACACAGAAATTGCATCGGAAGTAAATACAAAAGGCACAATGCCGACTTAAGTACAAGAAGACTGACTCTTCCTACTGTCTATGGTTTGAACCATTCCTGTGACACTAGTTTTGGATTCCGATGCTTCACTTCAGGTTTACTGTTTTCCTTGGACCTATTTATTGACGATGAAACACAGAAATTGCATCGAAATTAAATACAAAAGGCACAATGCCGACTTAAGTACAAGAAGACTGACTCTTCCTACTGTCTACGTTTTTGAACCATTCCTGTGACACTAGTTATAGATTACAATGCTTCATTTCAGGTTTACTGTATCCCTTGGACCTTCTTATTGACGATGAAACACAGAAATTGCTTCGGAATTAAATACAAAAGGCACAATGCTGACTGAAGTACAAGAAGACTGACTCTTTTTACTGACTATGTTTTGAACCATTCCAGTGACACTTGTTATAGATTCGAATGCTTCACTTCAGGTTTACTGTATCCCTTGGACCTTCTTATTGACGACGAAACACAGAAATTGCATCGGAATTAAACACAAAGTGCACAATGCCGACTTAAGTACAAGAAGACTGTCTCTTCTTACTGACTAAGTTTTGAACCATTCCTGTGACACTAGTTATAGCTTCCGATGCTTCACTTCAGGTTTACTGTAACCCTTGGACCTTCTTATTGACGATGAAACACAGAAATTGCATCGGAATTAAATACAAAAGGCACAATGCCGACTTAAGTACAAGAAGACTGACTCTTCCTACTGTCTACGTTTTGAACCATTCCTGTGACACTAGTTATAAATTCCGATGCTTCCCTTCAGGTTTACTGTATCCCTCTGAACTTCTTATTGACGATGAAACACATAAATTGCATCGGAATGAAATAGAGAATGCACAATGCCGACTTACATACACGAAGACTGACTCTTCTTACTGTCTATGCTTTGAACCATTTCCGTGACACTAGTTATAGATTCCGATGCTTTACTTCAGGTTTACTGTATCCCTTGGACCTTCTTATTGACGATGAAACACAGAAATTGCATCGGAATTAAATACAAAAGGCACAATGGCGACTTAAGTACAAGAAGACTGACTCTTCTTACTGTCTATCATTTGAACAATTCCTGTGACACTAATTATAGATTCCGATGCTTAACTTCGGGTTTACTGTATCCCTTGGACCTTCTTATTGACGACGAAACACAGAAATTGAATCGTAATTAAACACAAAGGTCACAATGCCGACTTAAGTACAAGAAGAGTGACTCTTCTTACTGACTAAGTTTTGAACCATTCCTGTGACACTATTTATAGATTCCGATGCTCACATCAAGTTTACTGTATCCCTCTGGCCTTCTTATTGACGATGAAACACAGTAATTGCATCGGAATTAAATACAAAAGGCACAATGCTGACATAAGTACAAGAAGACCGACTCTGTTTCCTGACTATGTTTTGAACCATTCCTGTGACACTAGTTATAGATTCGGCTGCTTCACTTCAGGTTTACTGTATCCCTCTGACCATCTTATTGACGACGAAACACATAAATTGTATCGGAATTAAATAGAAAAAGCACAATGCCGACTTAAGTACAAGGTGACTGGCATATCTTACTGTCTATGTTTTGAACCATTCCTGTGACATTAGTTATAGATTCCGATGCTTCACTTCAGGTTTACTGTATCCCTTGGACCTTCTTATTGACGATGAAACACAGAAATTGCATCGGAATTAAATACAAAAGGCACAATGCCGACTTAAGTACAAGAAGACTAACTCTTCCTACTGTCTATGTTTTGAACCATTCCTGTGACACTGGTTATAGCTTCCGATGCTTCACTTGAGGTTTACTGTAACCCTGGGACCTTCTTATTGACGATGAAACACAGAAATTGCAACGGAATTAAATATAAAATGCCCAATGCCGACATAAGTGCATGTAGACCGTCTCTTCCTACTGACAATGTTTTGAACCGATCCTGTGACACTAGTTATAGATTATTGCGATGCTTCACTTCAGGTTTACTGTATCCCTTGGACCTTCTTATTGACGAAGAAATACAGAAATTGCATCGGAATTAAATACAAAAGACACAATGCCGACTTAAGTACAAGATGACTAACTCTTCCTACTGTCTATGTTTTGAACCATTCCTGTGACCCTAGTTATAGCTTCCGATGCTTCACTTCATGTTTACTGCATCCCTTGGACCTTCGTATTGACGATGAAACACAGAAATTGCATCGGAATTAAATGAAAAAGGTACTATGCCGACTTAAGTACAAGAAGACTGACTCTTCCTACTGTCAATGTTTTGAACCATTCCTGTGACACTAGTTATAGATTCCGATGCTTCACTTCAGGTTTACTGTACCCCTCTGATCTTCTTATTGACGATGAAACACAGAAATTGCATCGGAATTAAATAGAAAAGGCACAATGCCGAGTTAAGTACAAGATGACTGACTCTTCTTACTGTCAATGTTTTGAACCATTCCTGTGACACTAGTTATAGATTCCAATGCTTCACTTCAGGTTTACTGTATCCCTTGGACCTTCTTATTGGCGATGCAACACAGAAATGGCATCGGAATTAAACACAAAAGTCACAATGCTGACTTAAGTATAAAAAGACTGACTCTTCTTACTGACTATGTTTTGAATAATTCCTGTGAGACTAGTTATAGATTCCGATGCTCACTTCAGGTTTACAGTATCCCTCTGACCTTCTTATTGACGATGAAACACAGAAATTGCATCGGAATTAAATACAATTGGCACAATGCCGACTTAAGTACAAGAAGACTGACTCTTCTTACTGACTATGTTTTGAACCATTCCTGTGACACTAGTTATAGATTCGGATGCTTCACTTCAGGTTTACTGTATCCCTCTGACCATCTTATTGACGATGAAACACAGATATTGCATCGGAATTAAATAGAAAATGCACAATGGGGACTTAAGTACAAGACGACTGACTTTTCTTACTGTTTATGTATTGAACCATTCCTGTGACACTAGTATTAGATTCCGATGCTTCACTTCAGGTTTACTGTATCCCTGATCTTCTTATTGACGATGAAACACTGAAATTGCATCGGAATTAAACACAAAGGGCACAATGCCGACTTAAGTACAAGAAGACTGACTCTTCTTACTGACTAAGTTTTGAACCATTCCTGTGACACTAGTTATAGCTTCCGATGTTTCACTTCAGGTTTACTGTAACCCTTGGACCTTCTTATTGACGATGAAACACAGAAATTACATCGAAATTAAATACAAAAGGGCACAATGCCGACTTAAGTACAAGAAGACTGACTCTTCCTACTGTCTACGTTATGAACCATTCCTGTGACACTAGTTATAGATTCCGATGCTTCACTTCTGGTTTACTGTATCCCACGGAACTTCTTATTGACGATGAAACACATAAATTGCATCGGAATGAAATAGAAAATGCACAATGCCGACTTAAGTACAAGGCGACCGACATATCTTACTGTCTATGCTTTGAACCATTCCTGTGACATTAGTTATAGATTCCGATGCTTCACTTCAGGTTTACTGTATCCCTTGGACCTTCTTATTGACGATGAAACACAGAAATTGCATCGGAATTAAATACAAAAGGCACAATGGCGACTTAAGTACAAGAAGACTGACTCTTCTTACTGTCTATCTTTTGAACCATTCCTGTGACACTAATTATAGATTCCGATGCTTCACTTCAGGTTTACTGTATCCCTTGGACCTTCTTATTGACGACGAAACACAGAAATTGAATCGGAATTAAACACAAAGGGCACAATGCCGACTTAAATACAAGAAGACTGACTCTTCTTACTGACTAAGTTTTGAACCATTCCTGTGACACTGTTTATAGATTCCGATGCTCACATCAAGTTTACTGTATCCCTCTGACCTTCTTATTGACGATGAAACACAGAAATTGCATCGGAATTAAATACAAAAGGCACTCTGCCGACTTAAGTACAAGAAGACTGACTCTTCCTACTGTCAATGTTTTGACCCATTCCTGTGACACTAGTTATAGATTCCGATGCTTCACTTCAGGTTTACTGTACCCCTCTGATCTTCTTATTGACGATGAAACACAGAAATTGCATCGGAATTAAATAGAAAAGGCACAATGCCGAGTTAAGTGCAAGATGACTGACTCTTCTTACTGACTATGTTTTGAAAGCTTCCTATGACACTAGTTATGGATTCCAATGCTTCACTTCAGGTTTACTGTATCCCTTGAACCTTCTTATTGACGATGCAACACAGAAATTGCATCGGAATTAAACACAAAAGTAACAATGCTGACTTAAGTATAAAAAGACTGACTCTTCTTACTGACTATGTTTTGAATAATTCCTGTGAGACTAGTTATAGATTCCGATGCTCACTTCAGGTTTACAGTATCCCTCTGACCTTCTTATTGACGATGAAACACAGAAATTGCATCGGAATTATATACAAAAGGCACAATGCCGACTTAAGTACAAGAAGACTGACTCTTCTTACTGACTATGTTTTGAACCATTCCTGTGACACTAGTTATAGATTCTGATGCTTCACTTCAGGTTTACTGTATCCCTCTGACCATCTTCTTGACGATGAAACACAGAAATTGCATCGGAATTAAATAGAAAATGCACAATGGGGACTTAAGTACAAGACGACTGACTTTTCTTACTGGCTATGCATTGAACCATTCCTGTGACACTAGTAATAGATTCCGATGCTTCACTTCAGGTTTACTGTATCCCTTGGACCTTCTTATTGAAGATGAAACACAGAAATTGCTTCGGAATTAAATACAAAAGTCACAATGCCGACTTAAGTACAAGAAGACTGACTCTTTTTACTGACTACGATTTGAACCATTCCTGTGACACTAGTTATAGATTCCGATGCTACACTCCAGGTTTACTGTATCCCTTGGACCTTGTTATTGACGATGAAACACAGAAATTGCATCGGAATTAAATACAAAAGGCACAATGCCGACATAAGGACAAGAAGACTGACTCTTCTTACTGACTTTGTTTTGAACCATTCCTGTGACACTAGTAGTAGATTCCGATGCTTCACTTCAGGTTTACTGTATCCCTTGGACCTTCTTATTGACGACGAAACACAGAAATTGAATCGGAATTAAACACAAAGGGCACAATGCCGACTTAAATACAAGAAGACTGACTCTTCTTACTGACTAAGTTTTGAACCATTCCTGTGACACTGTTTATAGATTCCGATGCTCACATCAAGTTTACTGTATCCCTCTGACCTTCTTATTGACGATGAAACACAGAAATTGCATCGGAATTAAATACAAAAGGCACTCTGCCGACTTAAGTACAAGAAGACTGACTCTTCCTACTGTCAATGTTTTGACCCATTCCTGTGACACTAGTTATAGATTCCGATGCTTCACTTCAGGTTTACTGTACCCCTCTGATCTTCTTATTGACGATGAAACACAGAAATTGCATCGGAATTAAATAGAAAAGGCACAATGCCGAGTTAAGTGCAAGATGACTGACTCTTCTTACTGACTATGTTTTGAAAGCTTCCTATGACACTAGTTATGGATTCCAATGCTTCACTTCAGGTTTACTGTATCCCTTGAACCTTCTTATTGACGATGCAACACAGAAATTGCATCGGAATTAAACACAAAAGTAACAATGCTGACTTAAGTATAAAAAGACTGACTCTTCTTACTGACTATGTTTTGAATAATTCCTGTGAGACTAGTTATAGATTCCGATGCTCACTTCAGGTTTACAGTATCCCTCTGACCTTCTTATTGACGATGAAACACAGAAATTGCATCGGAATTATATACAAAAGGCACAATGCCGACTTAAGTACAAGAAGACTGACTCTTCTTACTGACTATGTTTTGAACCATTCCTGTGACACTAGTTATAGATTCTGATGCTTCACTTCAGGTTTACTGTATCCCTCTGACCATCTTCTTGACGATGAAACACAGAAATTGCATCGGAATTAAATAGAAAATGCACAATGGGGACTTAAGTACAAGACGACTGACTTTTCTTACTGGCTATGCATTGAACCATTCCTGTGACACTAGTAATAGATTCCGATGCTTCACTTCAGGTTTACTGTATCCCTTGGACCTTCTTATTGAAGATGAAACACAGAAATTGCTTCGGAATTAAATACAAAAGTCACAATGCCGACTTAAGTACAAGAAGACTGACTCTTTTTACTGACTACGATTTGAACCATTCCTGTGACACTAGTTATAGATTCCGATGCTACACTCCAGGTTTACTGTATCCCTTGGACCTTGTTATTGACGATGAAACACAGAAATTGCATCGGAATTAAATACAAAAGGCACAATGCCGACATAAGGACAAGAAGACTGACTCTTCTTACTGACTTTGTTTTGAACCATTCCTGTGACACTAGTAGTAGATTCCGATGCTTCACTTCAGGTTTACTGTATCCCTTGGACCTTCTTATTGACGATGAAACACAGAAATTGCATAGGAATTAAATACAAACGGCACAATGCCGACTTAAGTACAAGAAGACTGACTCTTCCTACTGTCTATGTTTTGAACCATTCCTGTGGCACTAGTTATAGATTCCGATGCTTCACTTCAGCTTTACTGTATCCCTTGGACCTTCTTTTTGACGATGAAACACAGAAATTGCATCGGAATTAAATACAAAAGGCACAATGCCGACTTAAGTACAAGAAGACTGACTCTTCTTACTGTCTATGATTTGAACCATTCCATTGACTCTAGTTATAGATTCCGATGGTTCACTCCAGGTTTACTGTATCCCTTTGCCCTTGTTATTGACGATGAATCACAGAAATTGCATCGGAATTAAATAGAAAAGGCACAATGCTGACATAAGTACAAGAAGACTGACTCTTCTTACTGACTATGTTCTGAACCATTCCTGTAACACTAGTTATAGATTCCGATCATTCACTTCAGGTTTACTGTATCCCTTGGTCCTTCTTATTGACGATGAAACACAGAAATTGCATCGGAATTAAATACAAAAGGCAAAATGCCGACTTAAGTACACGAAGACTGACTCTTCTTACTGTCTATGCTTTGAAACATTTCTGTGACACTAGTTATTGATTTCGATGGTACACTCCGGGTTTACTGTATACCTTGGACCTTCTTATTGACGATGAAACACAGAAATTGCATCGGAATTAAATACAAAGGGCACAATGCCGACATAAGGACAAGAAGACTGACTCTTCTTACTGACTTTGTTTTGAAAAATTAGCGTGACCCTAGTTATAGTTACCGATGCTTCACTTCAGGTTTACTGTATCCCTTGGACCTTCTTATTGACGATGTAACACAGAAATTGCATCGGAATTAAATACAAAAGGCACAATGGCGACTTAAGTACAAGAAGACTGACTCTTCTTACTGTCTATCTTTTGAACCATTCCTGTGACACTAATTATAGATTCCGATGCTTCACTTCAGGTTTACTGTATCCCTTGGACCTTCTTATTGACGACGAAACACAGAAATTGAATCGGAATTAAACGCAAAGGGCACAATGCCGACTTAAATACAAGAAGACTGACTCTTCTTACTGACTAAGTTTTGAACCATTCCTGTGACACTATTTATAGATTCCGATGCTCACATCAAGTTTACTGTATCCCTCTGACCTTCTTATTAACGATGAAACACATAAATTGTATCGGAATTAAATAGAAAATGCACAATGCCGACTTAAGTACAAGGTGACTGACATATCTTACTGTCTATGTTTTGAACCATTCCTGTGACATTAGTTATAGATTCCGATGCTTCACTTCAGGTTTACTGTATCCCTTGGACCTTCTTATTGACGATGAAACACAGATATTGCATCGGAATTAAATACAAAACACACAATGCCGACTTAAGTACAGGAAGACTAACTCTTCCTACTGTCTATGTTTTGAACCATTCCTGTGACACTAGTTATAGATTCCGATGCTTCACTTGAGGTTTACTGTAACCCTTGGACCTTCTTATTGACGATGAAACACAGAAATTGCAACGGAATTAAATATAAAAGGCCCAATGCCGACTTAAGTACAAGAAGACTGACTCTTCCTACTGTCAATGTTTTGACCCATTCCTGTGACACTAGTTATAGATTCCGATGCTTCACTTCAGGTTTACTGTACCCCTCTGATCTTCTTATTGACGATGAAACACAGAAATTGCATCGGAATTAAATAGAAAAGGCACAATGCCGAGTTAAGTACAAGATGACTGACTCTTCTTACTGACTATGTTTTGAAAGCTTCCTGTGACACTAGTTATGGATTCCAATGCTTCACTTCAGGTTTACTGTATCCCTTGAACCTTCTTATTGACGATGCAACACAGAAATTGCATCGGAATTAAACACAAAAGTAACAATCCTGACTTAAGTATAAAAAAACTGACTCTTCTTACTGACTATGTTTTGAATAATTCCTGTGAGACTAGTTATAGATTCCGATGCTCACTTCAGGTTTACAGAATCCCTCTGACCTTCTTATTGACGATGAAATACAGAAATTGCATCGGAATTAAATACAAAAGGCACAATGCCGACATAAGGACAAGAAGACTGACTCTTCTTACTGACTTTGTTTTGAACCATTCCTGTGACACTAGTAGTAGATTCCGATGCTTCACGTCAGGTTTACTGTATCCCTTGGACCTTCTTATTGACGATGAAACACAGAAATTGCATAGGAATTAAATACAAAAGGCACAATGCCGACTCAAGTACAAGAAGACTGACTCTTCCTACTGTCTATGTTTGAACCATTCCTGTGACACTAGTTATAGATTCCGATGCTTTACTTCATGTTTACTGTATCCCTTGGACCTTCTTATTGACGATGAAACATAGAAATTGCATCGGAATTAAATACAAAAGGCACAATGCCGACTTAAGTACATGAAGACCGACTCATCCTACTGACTATGATTTGAACCATTCCTGTGACACTAGTTATAGATTCCGATGCTTCACTTGAGGTTTACTGAATCCCTTGGACATTCTTATTGACGATGAAACACAGAAATTGCATCGGAATTAAATACAAGAGGCACAATGCAGACTTAAGTACAAGAAGACTGACTCTTCTTACTGACTATGCTTTGAACCATTCCTGTGACACTAGTTATAGATTCCGATGCTTCACCTCAGGTTTACTGTATCCCTTGGACCTTCTTATTGACGATGAAACAAAGAAATTGCATCGGAAGTAAATACAAAAGGCACAATGCCGACTTAAGTACAAGAAGACTTACTCTGCCTACTGTCTATGGTTTGAACCATTCC
Source organism: Schistocerca piceifrons (assembly GCF_021461385.2). Classification (NCBI taxonomy): domain Eukaryota; kingdom Metazoa; phylum Arthropoda; class Insecta; order Orthoptera; family Acrididae; genus Schistocerca; species Schistocerca piceifrons. Next base: position 184,708 of record NW_025728690.1, read on the forward strand.
TGTGTCACTAGTTTTGGATTCCGATGCTTCACTTCAGGTTTACTGTTTCCCTTGGACCTTTTTATTGACGATGAAACACAGAAATTGCATCGGAATTAAATACAAAAGGCACAGTGCCGACTTAAGTACAAGAAGACTGACTCTTCTTACTATGCTTTGAACCATTCCTGTGACACTAGTTATAGATTCCGATGCTTCACTTCAGGTTTACTGTATACCGTGGACTTTCTTATTGACGATGAAACACAGAAATTGCATCGGAATTAAATACAAAAGGCACAATGCCGACTTATGTACAAGTAGACTGATTCTTCCTACTGTCTATGTTTTCAATAATTCCTGTGACACTAGTTTAGGATTCCGATGCTTCACTTCAGGTTTACTGTATCCCTCTGACCTTCTTATTGACGATGAAACACAGAAATTGCATCGGAATTAAATACAAAAGGCACAATGCCGAATTAAGTACAAGAAGACTGACTCTTCCTACTGTCTACGTTTTTGAACCATTCCTGTGACACTAGTTATAGATTACGATGCTTCATTTCAGGTTTACTGTATCCCTTGGACCTTCTTATTGACGATGAAACACATAAATTGTATCGGAATTAAATAGAGAATGCACAATGCCGACTTAAGTACAAGGTGACTGACATATCTTACTGTCTATGTTTTGAACCATTCCTGTGACATTAGTTATAGATTCCGATGCTTCACTTCAGGTTTACTGTATCCCTTGGACCTTCTTATTGACGATGAAACACAGAAATTGCATCTGAATTAAATACAAAAGGCACAATGCCGACTTAAGTACAGGAAGACTAACTCTTCCTACTGTCTATGTTTTGAACCATTCCTGTGACACTAGTTATAGATTCCGATGCTTCACTTGAGGTTTACTGTAACCCTTGGACCTTCTTATTGACGATGAATCACAGAAATTGCAACGGAATTAAATATAAAAGGCCCAATGCCGATTTAAGTGCATGTAGACCGTCTCTTCCTACTGACAATGTTTTGAACCATTCCTGTGACACTAGTTATAGATTATTGCGATGCTTCATTTAAGGTTTACTGTATCCCTTGGACCTTCTTATTGACGAAGAAATACAGAAATTGCATCGGAATTAAATACAAAAGGCACAATGCCGACTTAAGTACAAGATGACTAACTCTTCCTACTGTCTATGCTTTGAACCATTCCTGTGACACTAGTTATAGATTCCGATGCTTCACTTCAGGTTTACTGTATCCCTTGCACCTTGTTATTGACGATGAAACACAGAAATTGCATCGGAATTAAATACAAAAGGCACAATGCCGACTTAAGTACAAGAAGATTGACTCTTCTTACTGTCTATGTTTTGAACCATTCCTGTGACCCTAGTTATAGCTTCCGATGCTTCACTTCATGTTTACTGTATCCATTGGACCTTCTTATTGACGATGAAACACAGAAATTGCATCGGAATTAAATACAAAAGGCACTCTGCCGACTAAGTACAAGAAGACTGACTCTTCCTACTGTCAATGTTTTGACCCATTCCTGTGACACTAGTTATAGATTCCGATGCTTCACTTCAGGTTTACTGTACCCCTCTGATCTTCTTATTGACGATGAAACACAGAAATTGCATCGGAATTAAATAGAAAAGGCACAATGCCGAGATAAGTACAAGATGACTGACTCTTCTTACTGACTATGTTTTGAAAGCTTCCTGTGACACTAGTTATGGATTCCAATGCTTCACTTCAGGTTTACTGTATCCCTTGAACCTTCTTATTGACGATGCAACACAGAAATTGCATCGGAATTAAACACAAAAGTAACAATGCTGACTTAAGTATAAAAAGACTGACTCTTCTTACTGACTATGTTTTGAATAATTCCTGTGAGACTAGTTATAGATTCCGATGCTCACTTCAGGTTTACAGTATCGCTCTGACCTTCTTATTGACGATGAAACACAGAAATTGCATCGGAATTATATACAAAAGGCACAATGCCGACTTAAGTACAAGAAGACTGACTCTTCTTACTGACTATGTTTTGAACCATTCCTGTGACACTAGTTATAGATTCTGATGCTTCACTTCAGGTTTACTGTATCCCTCTGACCACCTTCTTGACGATGAAACACAGAAATTGCATCGGAATTAAATAGAAAATGCACAATGGGGACTTAAGTACAAGACGACTGACTTTTCTTACTGTCTATGCATTGAACCATTCCTGTGACACTAGTAATAGATTCCGATGCTTCACTTCAGGTTTACTGTATCCCTTGGACCTTCTTATTGAAGATGAAACACAGAAATTGCTTCGGAATTAAATACAAAAGTCACAATGCCGACTTAAGTACAAGAAGACTGACTCTTTTTACTGACTACGATTTGAACCATTCCTGTGACACAAGTTATAGATTCCGATGCTACACTCCAGGTTTACTGTATCCCTTGGACCTTGTTATTGACGATGAAACACAGAAATTGCATCGGAATTAAATACAAAAGCCCCAATGCCGACATAAGGACAAGAAGACTGACTCTTCTTACTGACTTTGTTTTGAACCATTCCTGTGACACTAGTAGTAGATTCCGATGCTTCACTTCAGGTTTACTGTATCCCTTGGACCTTCTTATTGACGATGAAACACAGAAATTGCATAGGAATTAAATACAAACGGCACAATGCCGACTTAAGTACAAGAAGACTGACTCTTCCTACTGTCTATGTTTTGAACCATTCCTGTGGCACTAGTTATAGATTCCGATGCTTCACTTCAGCTTTACTGTATCCCTTGGACCTTCTTTTTGACGATGAAACACAGAAATTGCATCGGAATTAAATACAAAAGGCACAATGCTGACTTAAGTACAAGAAGACTGACTCTTCTTACTGTCTATGATTTGAACCATTCCATTGACTCTAGTTATAGATTCCGATGGTTCACTCCAGGTTTACTGTATCCCTTTGACCTTGTTATTGACGATGAATCACAGAAATTGCATCGGAATTAAATAGAAAAGGCACAATGCTGACATAAGTACAAGAAGACTGACTCTTCTTACTGACTATGTTCTGAACCATTCCTGTGACACTAGTTATAGATTCCGATCATTCACTTCAGGTTTACTGTATCCCTTGGTCCTTCTTATTGACGATGAAACACAGAAATTGCATCGGAATGAAATACAAAAGGCAAAATGCCGACTTAAGTACACGAAGACTGACTCTTCTTACTGTCTATGCTTTGAAACATTTCTGTGACACTAGTTATTGATTTCGAAGGTACACTCCGGGTTTACTGTATACCTTGGACCTTCTTATTGACGATGAAACACAGAAATTGCATCGGAATTAAATACAAAGGGCACAATGCCGACATAAGGACAAGAAGACTGACTCTTCTTACTGACTTTGTTTTGAAAAATTAGCGTGACCCTAGTTATAGTTTCTGATGCTTCACTTCAGGTTTACTGTATCCCTTGGACCTTCTTATTGACGATGAAACACAGAAATTGCATCGGAATTAAATACAAAAGGCACAATGGCGACTTAAGTACAAGAAGACTGACTCTTCTTACTGTCTATCTTTTGAACCATTCCTGTGACACTAATTATAGATTCCGATGCTTCACTTCAGGTTTACTGTATCCCTTGGACCTTCTTATTGACGACGAAACACAGAAATTGAATCGGAATTAAACGCAAAGGGCACAATGCCGACTTAAATACAAGAAGACTGACTCTTCTTACTGACCAAGTTTTGAACCATTCCTGTGTCACTATTTATAGATTCCGATCTCACATCAAGTTTACTGTATCCCTCTGACCTTCTTATTAACGATGAAACACATAAATTGTATCGAAATTAAATAGAAAATGCACAATGCCGACTTAAGTACAAGGTGACTGACATATCTTACTGTCTATGTTTTGAACCATTCCTGTGACATTAGTTATAGATTCCGATGCTTCACTTCAGGTTTACTGTATCCCTTGGACCTTCTTATTGACGATGAAACACAGAAATTGCATCGGAATTAAATACAAAACACACAATGCCGACATAAGTACAGGAAGACTAACTCTTCCTACTGTCTATGTTTTGAACCATTCCTGTGACACTAGTTATAGATTCCGATGCTTCACTTGAGGTTTACTGTAACCCTTGGACGTTCTTATTGACGATGAAACAAAGAAATTGCAACGGAATTAGATATAAAAGGCCCAATGCCGACTTAAGTGCATGTAGACCGTCTCTTCCTACTGACAATGTTTTGAACCATTACTGTGACACTAGTTATAGATTATTGCGATGCTTCACTTAAGGTTTACTGTATCCCTTGGACCTTCTTATTGACGAAGAAATACAGAAATTGCATCGGAATTAAATACAAAAGGCACAATGCCGACTTAAGTACAAGATGACTAACTCTTCCTACTGTCTATGCTTTGAACCATTCCTGTGACACTAGTTATAGATTCCGATGCTTCACTTCAGGTTTACTGTATCCCTTGCACCTTGTTATTGACGATGAAACACAGAAATTGCATCGGAATTAAACACAAAAGGCACAATGCCGACTTAAGTACAAGAAGATTGACTCTTCTTACTGTCTATGTTTTGAACCATTCCTGTGACCCTAGTTATAGCTTCCGATGCTTCACTTCATGTTTACTGTATCCCTTGGACCTTCTTATTGACGATGAAACACAGAAATTGCATCGGAATTAAATACAAAAGGCACTCTGCCGACTTAAGTACAAGAAGACTGACTCTTCCTACTGTCAATGTTTTGACCCATTCCTGTGACACTAGTTATAGATTCCGATGCTTCACTTCAGGTTTACTGTACCCCTCTGATCTTCTTATTGACGATGAAACACAGAAATTGCATCGGAATTAAATAGAAAAGGCACAATGCCGAGTTAAGTACAAGATGACTGACTCTTCTTACTGACTATGTTTTGAAAGCTTCCTGTGACACTAGTTATGGATTCCAATGCTTCACTTCAGGTTTACTGTATCCCTTGAACCTTCTTATTGACGATGCAACAAACAAATTGCATCGGAATTAAACACAAAAGTAACAATGCTGACTTAAGTATAAAAAAACTGACTCTTCTTACTGACTATGTTTTGAATAATTCCTGTGAGACTAGTTATAGATTCCGATGCTCACTTCAGGTTTACAGTATCCCTCTGACCTTCTTATTGACGATGAAACACAGAAATTGCATCGGAATTATATACAAAAGGCACAATGCCGACTTAAGTACAAGAAGACTGACTCTTCTTACTGACTATGTTTTGAACCATTCCTGTGACACTAGTTATAGATTCTGATGCTTCACTTCAGGTTTACTGTATCCCTCTGACCATCTTCTTGACGATGAAACACAGAAATTGCATCGGAACTAAATAGAAAATGCACAATGGGGACTTAAGTACAAGACGACTGACTTTTCTTACTGTCTATGCATTGAACCATTCCTGTGACACTAGTAATAGATTCCGATGCTTCACTTCAGGTTTACTGTATCCCTTGGACCTTCTTATTGAAGATGAAACACAGAAATTGCTTCGGAATTAAATACAAAAGTCACAATGCCGACTTAAGTACAAGAAGACTGACTCTTTTTACTGACTACGATTTGAACCATTCCTGTGACACTAGTTATCGATTCCGATGCTACACTCCAGGTTTACTGTATCCCTTGGACCTTGTTATTGACGATGAAACACAGAAATTGCATCGGAATTAAATACAAAAGGCACAATACCGACATAAGGACAAGAAGACTTACTCTTCTTACTGACTTTGTTTTGAACCATTCCTGTGACACTAGTAGTAGATACCGATGCTTCACTTCAGGTTTACTGTATCCCTTGAACCTTCTTATTGACGATGAAACACAGAAATTGCATAGGAATTAAATACAAAAGGCACAATGCCGACTCAAGTACAAGAAGACTGACTCCTCCTACTGTCTATGTTTTGAACCATTCCTGTGGCACTAGTTATGGATTCCGATGCTTCACTTCAGCTTTACTGTATCCCTTGGACCTTCTTTTTGACGATGAAACACAGAAATTGCATCGGAATTAAATACAAAAGGCACAATGCCGACTTAAGTACAAGAAGACTGACTCTTCTTACTGTCTATGATTTGAACCATTCCATTGACTCTAGTTATAGATTCCGATGGTTCACTCCAGGTTTACTGTATCCCTTTGACCTTGTTATTGACGATGAATCACAGAAATTGCATCGGAATTAAATAGAAAAGGCACAATGCTGACATAAGTACAAGAAGACTGACTCTTCTTACTGTCTATGCTTTGAACCATTTCTGTGACACTAGTTATTGATTTCGATGGTACACTCCGGGTTTACTGTATACCTTGGACTTTCTTATTGACGATGAAACACAGAAATTGCATCGGAATTAAATACAAAGGGCACAATGCCGACATAAGGACAAGAAGACTGACTCTTCTTACTGACTTTGTTTTGAAAAATTAGCGTGACCCTAGTTATAGTTTCCGATGCTTCACTTCAGGTTTACTGTTTCCCTTGGACCTTCTCATTGACAATGAAACACAGAAATTACATCGGAATTAAATACAAAAGGCACAATGCCGACTTAAGTACAAGAAGACTGCCTCTTCCTACTGTCTATGTTTGAACCATTCCTGTGACACTAGTTATAGATTCCGATGCTTTACTTCATGTTTACTGTATCCCTTGGACCTTCTTATTGACGATGATACATAGAAATTGCATCGGAATTAAATACAAAAATCACAATGCCGACTTAAGTACATAAAGACCGACTCATCCTACTGACTATGATTTGAACCATTCCTGTGACACTAGTTATGGATTCCGATGCTTCACTTGAGGTTTACTGAATCCCTTGGACATTCTTATTGACGATGAAACACAGAAATTGCATCGGAATTAAATACAAGAGGCACAATGCAGACTTAAGAACAAGAAGACTGACTCTTCTTACTGACTATGCTTTAAACCATTCCTGTGACACTGGTTATAGATTCCGATGCTACACCTCAGGTTTACTGTATCCCTTGGACCTTCTTATTGACGATGAAACACAGAAATTGCATCGGAAGTAAGTACAAAAGGCACAATGCCGACTTAAGTACAAGAAGACTGACTCTGCCTACTGTCTATGGTTTGAACCATTCCTGTGACACTAGTTTTGGATTCTGATGCTTCACTTCAGGTTTACTGTTTCCCTTGGACCTTTTTATTGACGATGAAACACAGAAATTGCATCGGAATTAAATACAAAAGGCACAGTGCCGACTTAAGTACAAGAAGACTGACTCTTATTACTATGCTTTGAACCATTCCTGTGACACTAGTTATAGATTCCGATGCTTCACTTCCGGTTTACTGTATCCCTTGGACCTTCTTATTGACGACGAAACACAGAAATTGAATCGGAGTTAAATACAAAAGGCAAAATGCCGACTTAAGTACACGAACACTAACTCTTCTTCCTGTCTATGTTTTGAACCATTCCTGTGACACTAGTTATGGATTCCGATGCTTCACTTCAGGTTTACTGTATACCGTGGACTTTCTTATTGACGATGAAACACAGAAATTGCATCGGAATTAAATACAAAAGGCACAATGCCGACTTATGTACAAGTAGACTGATTCTTCCTACTGTCTATGTTTTCAATAATTCCTGTGACACTAGTTTAGGATTCCAATGCTTCACTTCAGGTTTACTGTATCCCTCTGACCTTCTTATTGACGATGAAACACAGAAATTGCATCGGAATTAAATACAAAAGGCACAATGCCGAATTAAGTACAAGAAGACTGACTCTTCCTACTGTCTACGTTTTTGAACCATTCCTGTGACACTAGTTATAGATTACGATGCTTCATTTCAGGTTTACTGTATCCCTTGGACCTTCTTATTGACGATGAAACACAGAAATTGCTTCGGAATTAAATACAAAAGGCACAATGCTGACTGAAGTACAAGAAGACTCACTCTTTTTACTGACTATGTTTTGAACCATTCCTGTGACACTAGTTATAGATTCGGATGCATCACTTCAGGTTTACTGTATCCCTTGGACCTTCTTATTGACGACGAAACACAGAAATTGCATCGGAATTAAACACAAAGGACACAATGCCGACTTAAGTACAAGAAGACTGACTCTTCTTACTGACTAAGTTTTGAACCATTCCTGTGACACTAGTTATAGCTTCGGATGCTTCACTTCAGGTTTACTGTTACCCTTGGACCTTCTTATTGACGATGAAACACAGAAATTACATCGAAATTAAATACAAAAGGGCACAATGCCGACTTAAGTACAAGAAGACTGACTCTTCCTACTGTCTACGTTTTGAACCATTCCTGTGACACTAGTTATAGATTCCGATGCTTCACTTCAGGTTTACTGTATCCCTCGGAACTTCTTATTGACGGTGAAACACATAAGTTGCATCGGAATGAAATAGAAAATGCACAATGCCGACTTAAGTACAAGGCGACCGACATATCTTAATGTCCATGCTTTGAACCATTCCTGTGACATTAGTTATAGATTCCGATGCTTCACTTCAGGTTTACTGTATCCCTTGGACCTACTTATTGACGATGAAACACAGAAATTGCATCGGAATTAAATACAAAAGGCACAATGGCGACTTAAGTACAAGAAGACTGACTCTTCTTACTGTCTATCTTTTGAACCATTCCTGTGACACTAATTATAGATTCCGATGCTTCACTTCAGGTTTACTGTATCCCTTGGACCTTCTTATTGACGACGAAACACAGAAATTGAATCGGAATTAAACACAAAGGGCACAATGCCGACTTAAATACAAGAAGACTGACTCTTCTTACTGACTAAGTTTTGAACCATTCCTGTGACACTATTTATAGATTCCGATGCTCACATCAAGTTTACTGTATCCCTCTGACCTTCTTACTGACGATGAAACACAGAAATTGCATCGGAATTAAATACAAAAGGCACAATGCTGACATAAGTACAAGAAGACTGACTCTTTTTACTGACTATGTTTTGAACCATTCCTGTGACACTAGTAATAGAATCGGATGCTTCACTTCAGGTTTACTGTATCCCTCTGACCTTCTTATTGACGATGAAACACATAAATTGTATCGGAATTAAATAGAAAATGCACAATGCCGACTTAAGTACAAGGTGACTGACATATCTTACTGTCTATGTTTTGAACCATTCCTGTGACACTAGTTATAGATTCCGATGCTTCACTTCCGGTTTACTGTATCCCTTGGACCTTCTTATTGACGATGAAACACAGAAATTGCATCGGAATTAAATACAAAAGGCACAATGCCGACTTAAGTACAGGAAGACTAACTCTTCCTACTGTCTATGTTTTGAACCATTCCTGTGACACTAGTTATAGATTCCGATGCTTCACTTGAGGTTTACTGTAACCCTTGGACCTTCTTATTGACGATGAAACACAGAAATTGCAACGGAATTAAATATAAAAGGCCCAGTGCCGACTTAAGTGCATGTAGACCGTCTCTTCCTACTGACAATGTTTTGAACCATTCCTGTGACACTAGTTATAGATTATTGCGATGCTTCACTTAAGGTTTACTGTAACCCTTGGACCTTCTTATTGACGATGAAACACAGAAATTGCATCGGAATTAAATACAAAAGGCACAATGCCGACTTAAGTACAAGATGACTAACTCTTCCTACTGTCTATGCTTTGAACCATTCCTGTGACACTAGTTATAGATTCCGATGCTTCACTTCAGGTTTACTGTATCCCTTGCACCTTGTTATTGACGATGAAACACAGAAATTGCATTGGAATTAAATACAAAAGGCACAATGCCGACTTAAGTACAAGAAGATTGACTCTTCTTACTGTCTATGTTTTGAACCATTCCTGTGACCCTAGTTATAGCTTCCGATGCTTCACTTCATGTTAACTGTATCCCTTGGACCTTCTTATTGACGATGAAACACAGAAATTGCATCGGAATTAAATACAAAAGGCACTCTGCCGACTTAAGTACAAGAAGACTGACTCTTCCTACTGTCAATGTTTTGACCCATTCCTGTGACACTAGTTATAGATTCCGATGCTTCACTTCAGGTTTACTGTACCCCTCTGATCTTCTTATTGACAATGAAACACAGAAATTGCATCGGAATTAAATAGAAAAGGCACAATGCCGAGTTAAGTACAAGATGACTGACTCTTCTTACTGACTTTGCTTTGAAAGATTCCTGTGACACTAGTTATAGATTCCAATGCTTCACTTCAGGTTTACTGTATCCCTTGAACCTTCTTATTGACGATGCAACACAGAAATTGCATCGGAATTAAACACAAAAGTAACTATGCTGACTCAAGTATAAAAAGACTGACTCTTCTTACTGACTATGTTTTGAATAATTCCTGTGAGACTAGTTATAGATTCCGATGCTCACATCAGGTTTACAGTATCCCTCTGACCTTCTTATTGACGATGAAACACAGAAATTGCATCGGAATTAAATACAAAAGGCACAATGCCGACTTAAGTACAAGAAGACTGACTCTTCTTACTGACTATGTTTGAACCATTCCTGTGACACTAGTTATAGATTCTGATGCTTCACTTCAGGTTTACTGTATCCCTCTGACCATCTTATTGACGATGAAACACAGAAATTGCATCGGAATTAAATAGAAAATGCACAATGGGGACTTAAGTACAAGACGACTGACTTTTCTTACTGTCTATGCATTGAACCATTCCTGTGACACTCGTAATAGATTCCGATGCTTCACTTCAGGTTTACTGTATCCCTTGGACCTTCTTATTGAAGATGAAACACAGAAATTGCTTCGGAATTACATACAAAAGTCACAATGCCGACTTAAGTACACGAAGACTGACTCTTTTTACTGACTACGATTTGAACCATTCCTGTGACAATAGTTATAGATTCCGATGCTACACTCCAGGTTTACTGTATCCCTTGGACCTTGTTATTGACGATGAAACACAGAAATTGCATCGGAATTAAATACAAAAGGCACAATGCCGACATAAGGACAAGAAGACTGACTCTTCTTACTGACTTTGTTTTGAACCATTCCTGTGACACTAGTAGTAGATTCCGATGCTTCACTTCAGGTTTACTGTATCCCTTGGACCTTCTTATTGACGATGAAACACAGAAATTGTATAGGAATTAAATACAAAAGGCACGATGCTGACTTAAGTACAATAAGACTGACACTTCCTACTGTCTATGTTTTGAACCATTCCTGTGGCACTAGTTATAGATTCCGATGCTTCACTTCAGCTTTACTGTATCCCTTGGACCTTCTTTTTGACGATGAAACACAGAAATTGCATCGGAATTAAATACAAAAGGCACAATGCCGACTTAAGTACAAGAAGACTGACTCTTCTTACTGTCTATGATTTGAACCATTCCATTGACTCTAGTTATAGATTTCGATGGTTCACTCCAGGTTTACTGTATCCCTTTGACCTTGTTATTGACGATGAATCACAGAAATTGCATCGGAATTAAATAGAAAAGGCACAATGCTGACATAAGTACAAGAAGACTGACTCTTCTTACTGACTATGTTCTGAACCATTCCTGTGACACTGGTTATAGATTCCGATCATTCACTTCAGGTTTACTGTATCCCTTGGTCCTTCTTATTGACGATGAAACACAGAAATTGCATCGGAATTAAATACAAAAGGCAAAATGCCGACTTAAGTACACGAAGGCTGACTCTTCTTACTGTCTATGCTTTGAACCATTACTGTGACACTAGTTATTGATTTCGATGGTACACTCCGGGTTTACTGTATACCTTGGACCTTCTTATGGACGATGAAACACAGCAATTGCATCGGAATTAAATACAAATGGCACAATGCCGACATAAGGACAAGAAGACTGACTCTTCTTACTGACTTTGTTTTGAAAAATTAGCGTGACCCTAGTTATAGTTTCCGATGCTTCACTTCACGTTTACTGTATCCCTTGGACCTTCTTAGTGACGATGAAACACAGAAATTGCATCGGAATTAAATACAAAAGGCACAATGCCGACTTAAGTACAAGAAGACTGCCTCTTCCTACTGTCTATGTTTGAACCATTCCTGTGACACTAGTTATAGATTCCGATGCTTTACTTCATGTTTACTGTATCCCTTGGACCTTCTTATTGACGATGAAACATAGAAATTGCATCGGAATTAAATACAAAAGGCACAATGCCGACTTAAGTACATGAAGACCGACTCATCCTACTGACTATGATTTGAACCATTCCTGTGACACTAGTTATAGATTCCGATGCTTCACTTGAGGTTTACTGAATCCCTTGGACATTCTTATTGACGATTAAACACAGAAATTGCATCGGAATTAAATACAAGAGGCACAATGCAGACTTAAGTACAAGAAGACTGTCTCTTCTTACTGACTATGCTTTGAACCATTCCTGTGACACTAGTTATAGATTCCGATGCTTCACCTCAGGTTTACTGTATCCCTTGGACCTTCTTATTGACGATGAAACACAGAAATTGCATCGGAAGTAAATACAAAAGGCACAATGCCGACTTAAGTACAAGAAGACTGACTCTGCCTGTTGTCTATGGTTTGAACCATTCCTGTGACACTAGTTTTGGATTCCGATGCTTCACTTCAGGTTTACTGTTTCCCTTGGACCTTTTTATTGACGATGAAACACAGAAATTGCATCGGAATTAAATACAAAAGGCACAGTGCCGACTTAAGTACAAGAAGACTGACTTTTCTTACTATGCTTTGAACCATTCCTGTGACACTAGTTATAGATTCCGTTGCTTCACTTCCGGTTTACTGTATCCCTTGGACCTTCTTATTGACGATGAAACACAGAAATTGAATCGGAGTTAAATACAAAAGGCAAAATGCCGACTTAAGTACACGAAGACTGACTCTTCTTCTTGTCTATGTTTTGAACCATTCCTGTGACACTAGTTATAGATTCCGATGCTTCACTTCAGGTTTACTGTATCCCTTGCACCTTGTTATTGACGATGAAACACAGAAATTGCATCGGAATTAAATAGAAAAGGCACAATGCCGAGTTAAGTACAAGATGACTGACTCTTCTTACTGACTTTGCTTTGAAAGATTCCTGTGACACTAGTTATAGATTCCAATGCTTCACTTCAGGTTTACTGTATCCCTTGAACCTTCTTATTGACGATGCAACACAGAAATTGCATCGGAATTAAACACAAAAGTAACTATGCTGACTCAAGTATAAAAAGACTGACTCTTCTTACTGACTATGTTTTGAATAATTCCTGTGAGACTAGTTATAGATTCCGATGCTCACATCAGGTTTACAGTATCCCTCTGACCTTCTTATTGACGATGAAACACAGAAATTGCATCGGAATTAAATACAAAAGGCACAATGCCGACTTAAGTACAAGAAGACTGACTCTTCTTACTGACTATGTTTGAACCATTCCTGTGACACTAGTTATAGATTCTGATGCTTCACTTCAGGTTTACTGTATCCCTCTGACCATCTTATTGACGATGAAACACAGAAATTGCATCGGAATTAAATAGAAAATGCACAATGGGGACTTAAGTACAAGACGACTGACTTTTCTTACTGTCTATGCATTGAACCATTCCTGTGACACTCGTAATAGATTCCGATGCTTCACTTCAGGTTTACTGTATCCCTTGGACCTTCTTATTGAAGATGAAACACAGAAATTGCTTCGGAATTACATACAAAAGTCACAATGCCGACTTAAGTACACGAAGACTGACTCTTTTTACTGACTACGATTTGAACCATTCCTGTGACAATAGTTATAGATTCCGATGCTACACTCCAGGTTTACTGTATCCCTTGGACCTTGTTATTGACGATGAAACACAGAAATTGCATCGGAATTAAATACAAAAGGCACAATGCCGACATAAGGACAAGAAGACTGACTCTTCTTACTGACTTTGTTTTGAACCATTCCTGTGACACTAGTAGTAGATTCCGATGCTTCACTTCAGGTTTACTGTATCCCTTGGACCTTCTTATTGACGATGAAACACAGAAATTGTATAGGAATTAAATACAAAAGGCACGATGCTGACTTAAGTACAATAAGACTGACACTTCCTACTGTCTATGTTTTGAACCATTCCTGTGGCACTAGTTATAGATTCCGATGCTTCACTTCAGCTTTACTGTATCCCTTGGACCTTCTTTTTGACGATGAAACACAGAAATTGCATCGGAATTAAATACAAAAGGCACAATGCCGACTTAAGTACAAGAAGACTGACTCTTCTTACTGTCTATGATTTGAACCATTCCATTGACTCTAGTTATAGATTTCGATGGTTCACTCCAGGTTTACTGTATCCCTTTGACCTTGTTATTGACGATGAATCACAGAAATTGCATCGGAATTAAATAGAAAAGGCACAATGCTGACATAAGTACAAGAAGACTGACTCTTCTTACTGACTATGTTCTGAACCATTCCTGTGACACTGGTTATAGATTCCGATCATTCACTTCAGGTTTACTGTATCCCTTGGTCCTTCTTATTGACGATGAAACACAGAAATTGCATCGGAATTAAATACAAAAGGCAAAATGCCGACTTAAGTACACGAAGGCTGACTCTTCTTACTGTCTATGCTTTGAACCATTACTGTGACACTAGTTATTGATTTCGATGGTACACTCCGGGTTTACTGTATACCTTGGACCTTCTTATGGACGATGAAACACAGCAATTGCATCGGAATTAAATACAAATGGCACAATGCCGACATAAGGACAAGAAGACTGACTCTTCTTACTGACTTTGTTTTGAAAAATTAGCGTGACCCTAGTTATAGTTTCCGATGCTTCACTTCACGTTTACTGTATCCCTTGGACCTTCTTAGTGACGATGAAACACAGAAATTGCATCGGAATTAAATACAAAAGGCACAATGCCGACTTAAGTACAAGAAGACTGCCTCTTCCTACTGTCTATGTTTGAACCATTCCTGTGACACTAGTTATAGATTCCGATGCTTTACTTCATGTTTACTGTATCCCTTGGACCTTCTTATTGACGATGAAACATAGAAATTGCATCGGAATTAAATACAAAAGGCACAATGCCGACTTAAGTACATGAAGACCGACTCATCCTACTGACTATGATTTGAACCATTCCTGTGACACTAGTTATAGATTCCGATGCTTCACTTGAGGTTTACTGAATCCCTTGGACATTCTTATTGACGATTAAACACAGAAATTGCATCGGAATTAAATACAAGAGGCACAATGCAGACTTAAGTACAAGAAGACTGTCTCTTCTTACTGACTATGCTTTGAACCATTCCTGTGACACTAGTTATAGATTCCGATGCTTCACCTCAGGTTTACTGTATCCCTTGGACCTTCTTATTGACGATGAAACACAGAAATTGCATCGGAAGTAAATACAAAAGGCACAATGCCGACTTAAGTACAAGAAGACTGACTCTGCCTGTTGTCTATGGTTTGAACCATTCCTGTGACACTAGTTTTGGATTCCGATGCTTCACTTCAGGTTTACTGTTTCCCTTGGACCTTTTTATTGACGATGAAACACAGAAATTGCATCGGAATTAAATACAAAAGGCACAGTGCCGACTTAAGTACAAGAAGACTGACTTTTCTTACTATGCTTTGAACCATTCCTGTGACACTAGTTATAGATTCCGTTGCTTCACTTCCGGTTTACTGTATCCCTTGGACCTTCTTATTGACGATGAAACACAGAAATTGAATCGGAGTTAAATACAAAAGGCAAAATGCCGACTTAAGTACACGAAGACTGACTCTTCTTCTTGTCTATGTTTTGAACCATTCCTGTGACACTAGTTATAGATTCCGATGCTTCACTTCAGGTTTACTGTATACCGTGGACTTTCTTATTGACGATGAAACACAGAAATTGCATCGGAATTAAATACAAAAGGCACAATGCCGACTTATGTACAAGTAGACTGATTCTTCCTACTGTCTATGATTTGAATAATTCCTGTGACACTAGTTTAGGATTCCGATGCTTCACTTCAGGTTTACTGTATCCCTCTGACCTTCTTATTGACGATGAAACACAGAAATTGCATCGGAATTAAATACAAAAGGCACAATGCCGACTTAAGTACAAGAAGACTGACTCTTCCTACTGTCTACGTTTTTGAACCATTCCTGTGACACTAGTTATAGATTACGATGCTTCATTTCAGGTTTACTGTATCCCTTGGACCTTCTTATTGACGATGAAACACAGAAATTGCTTCGGAATTAAATACAAAAGGCACAATGATGACTGAAGTACAAGAAGACTGACTCTTTTTGCTGACTTTGTTTTGAACCATTCCTGTGACACTAGTTATAGTTTCGAATGCTTCACTTCAGGTTTACTGTATCCCTTGGACCTTCTTATTGACGACGAAACACAGAAATTGCATCGGAATTAAACACAAAGGGCACAATGCCGACTTAAGTACAAGAAGACTGACTCTTCTTACTGACTAAGTTTTGAACCATTCCTGTGACACTAGTTATAGCTTCCGATGCTTCACTTCAGGTTTACTGTAACCCTTGGACCTTCTTATTGACGATGAAACACAGAAATTACATCGAAATTAAATACAAAAGGGCACAATGCCGACTTAAGTACAAGAAGACTGACTCTTCCTACTGTGTACGTTTTGAACCATTCCTGTGACACTAGTTATAGATTCCGATGCTTCACTTCAGGTTTACTGTATCCCTCTGAACTTCTTATTGACGATGAAACACATAAATTGCATCGGAATGAAATAGAAAATGCACAATGCCGACTTAAGTACAAGGCGACTGACATATCTTACTGTCTATGCTTTGAACCATTCCTGTGACATTAGTTATAGATTCCGATGCTTCACTTCAGGTTTACTGTATCCCTTGGACCTTCTTATTGACGATGAAACACAGAAATTGCATCGGAATGAAATACAAAAGGCACAATGCCAACTTAAGTACAGGTAGACTAACTCTTCCTACTGTCTATGTTTTGAACCATTCCTGTGACACTAGTTATAGATTCCGATGCTTCACTTGAGGTTTACTGTAACCCTTGGACCTTCTTATTGACGATGAAACACAGAAATTGCAACGGAATTAAATATAAAAGGCCCAATGCCGACTTAAGTGCATGTAGACCGTCTCTTCCTACTGACAATGTTTTGAACCATTCCTGTGACACTAGTTATAGATATTGCGATGCTTCACTTCAGGTTTACTGTATCCCTTGGACCTTCTTATTGACGATGAAACACAGAAATTGCATCGGAATTAAATACAAAAGGCACTCTGCCGACTTAAGTACAAGATGACTGACTCTTCTTACAGTCTATATTTTGAAAGATTCCTGTGACACTAGTTATAGATTCCAATGCTTCACTTCAGGTTTACTGTATCCCTTGAACCTTCTTATTGACGATGCAACACAGAAATTGCATCGGAATTAAACACAAAAGTCACAATGCTGACTTAAGTATAAAAAGACTGACTCTTCTTACTGACTATGATTTGAATAATTCCTGTGAGACTAGTTATAGATTCCGATGCTCACTTCAGGTTTACAGTATCCCTCTGACCTTCTTATTGACGATGAAACACAGAAATTGCATCGGAATTAAATACAAAAGGCACAATGCCGACTTAAGTACAAGAAGACTGACTCTTCTTACTGACTATGTTTTGAACCATTCCTGTGACACTAGTTATAGATTCGGATGCTTCACTTCATGTTTACTGTATCCCTCTGACCATCTTATTGACGATGAAACACAGAAATTGCATCGGAATTAAATAGAAAATGCACAATGGGGACTTAAGTACAGGACGACTGACTTTTCTTACTGTCTATGCATTGAACCATTCCTGTGACACTAGTAATAGATTCCGATGCTTCACTTCAGGTTTACTGTATCCCTTGGACCTTCTTATTGAAGATGAAACACAGAAATTGCTTCGGAATTAAATACAAAAGGCACAATGCCGACTTAAGTACAAGAAGACTGACTCTTTTTACTGACTACGATTTGAACCATTCCTGTGACAATAGTTATAGATTCCGATGCTACACTCCAGGTTTACTGTATCCCTTGGACCTTGTTATTGACGATGAAACACAGAAATTGCATCGGAATTAAATACAAAAGGCACAATGCCGACATAAGGACAAGAAGACTGACTCTTCTTACTGACTTTGTTTTGAACCATTCCTGTGATACTAGTAAGGATTCCGATGCTTCACTTCAGGTTTACTGTATCCCTTGGACTTTCTTATTGACGATGAAACACAGAAATTGCATCGGAATTAAACACAAAAGGCACAATGCCGACTTAAGTACAAGAAGACTGACTCTTCCTACTGTCTATGTTTTGAACCATTCCTGTGGCACTAGTTATAGATTTCGATGCTTCACTTCAGCTTTACTGTATCCCTTGGACCTTCTTTTTGACGATGAAACACAGAAATTGCATCGGAATTAAATACAAAAGGCACAATGCCGACTTAAGTACAAGAAGACTGACTCTTCTTACTGTCTATGATTTGAACCATTCCATTAACTCTAGTTATAGATTCCGATGGTTCACTCCAGGTTTACTGTATCCCTTTGACCTTGTTATTGACGATGAATCACAGAAATTGCATCGGAATTAAATAGAAAAGGCACAATGCTGACATAAGTACAAGAAGACTGACTGTTCTTACTGACAATGTTCTGAACCATTCCTGTGACACTAGTTATAGATTCTGATCATTCACTTCAGGTTTACTGTATCCCTTGGTCCTTCTTATTGACGATGAAACACAGAAATTGCATCGGAATTAAATACAAAAGGCAAAATGCCGACTTAAGTACACGAAGACTGACTCTTCTTACTGTCTATGCTTTGAACCATTTCTGTGACACTAGTTATAGATTTCGATGGTACACTCCGGGTTTACTGTATACCTTGGACCTTCTTATTGACGATGAAACACAGAAATTGCATCGGAATTAAATACAAAGGGCACAATGACGAAATAAGGAAAAGAAGACTGACTCATCTTACTGACTTTGTTTTGAAAAATTAGCGTGACCCTAGTTACAGTTTCCGATGCTTAACTTCAGGTTTACTGTATCCCTTGGACCTTCTTATTGACGATGAAACACAGAAATTGCATCGGAATTAAATACAAAAGGCACAATGCCGACTTAAGTACAAGAAGACTGCCTCTTCCTACTGTCTATGTTTGAACCATTCCTGTGACACTAGTTATAGATTCCGATGCTTTACTTCATGTTTACTGTATACCGTGGACCTTCGTATTGACGATGAAACACAGAAATTGCATCGGAATTAAATACAAAAGGCACAATGCCGACTTATGTACTAGTAGACTGATTCTTCCTACTGTCTATGTTTTGAACCATTCCTGTGACACTAGTTTAGGATTCCGATGCTTCACTTCAGGTTTAGTGTATCCCTCTGACCTTCTTATTGACGATGAAACACAGAAATTGCATCGGAATTAAATACAAAAGGCACAACGCCGACTTAAGTACAAAAAGACTGACTCTTCCTTCTGTCTATGATTGAACCATTGCTGTGACACTAGTTATAGTTTCTGATGCTTCACTCCAGGTTTTCTGTATCCCTTGGTCCTTCTTGTTGACGATGAAACACAGAAATTGCATCGGAATTAAATACAAAAGGCACAATGCCGACTTAGTACAAGAAGGCTGACTCTTCTTACTGACAATGTTTTGAACCATTCCTGTGACACTAGTTATAGATTCCGATGCTTCACTTCAAGTTTACTGTATCCCTTGGACCTTCTTATTGACGATGAAACACAGAAATTGCATCGGAATTAAATAGAACAGGCACAATGCCGACTTAAGTACAAGAAGACTGACTCTTCTTACTGTCTATGTCTTGAACCATTCCTGTGACACTAGTTATAGATTCCGATGCTTCACTTCAGGTTTACTGTATCCCTTGGACCTTCTTATTGACGATGATACACAGAAATTGCATCGGAATTCAATCCAAAAGGCACAATGTCGTCTCAAGTACAAGAAGACTGACTCTTCCTACTGTCTATGTTTTGAACCATTCCTGTGACACTAGTTATAGATTCCGAAGCTTCACTTGAGGTTTACTGTATCCCTTGGACCTTCTTACTGACGATGAAACACAGAATTTGCATCGGAATTAAATACAAAAGGCACAATGCCGACTTAGTACAAGAAGGCTGACTCTTCTTACTGTCTATGTTTTGAACCATTCCTGTGACACTAGTTATGGATTCCGATGCTTCACTTCATGTTTACTGTATCCCTTTAACCTTCTTATTGACGATATAACACAGAAATTGCATCGGAATTAAAAAGAAAAGGCACAATGCCGACTTAAGTACAAGAAGACCGACTCTTCTTACTGTCTATGTTTGAACCATTCCTGTGACACTAGTTATAGATTCCGATGCTTAACTTCAGGTTTACTGTATCCCTTGGACCTTCTTATTGACGATGAAACACAGAAATAGCATCGGAATTAAATACAAAGCGCACAATACCGACTTAAGTACAAGAAGACTGACCCATCTTACTGTCTATGTTTTGAACCATTCCTATGACACTAGTTGTAGATTCCATGCATCACTCCAGGTTTACTGTATCCCTTGGACCTTGTTATTGACGATGAAACACAGAAATTGCATCCGAACTAAATAGAAAAGGTACAATGCCGACTTAAGTACAAGAAGACTGACTCTTCCTACTGTCTATGTTTTGAACCATTCCTGTGACACTAGTTATAGATTCCGATGCTTCACTTCAGGTTTACTGTATCCCTTGGACTTTCTTATTGACGATGAAACACAGAAATTGCATCGGAATTAAATACATAAGGCACAATGCCGACTTAAGTACATGAAGACCGACTCTAACTACTGACTATGTTTTGAACCATTCCTGTGAGACTAGTTATAGATTCCGATACTTGACTCCAGGTTTACTGTATTACTTAGACCTTCTTATTGACGATGAAACACAGAAATTGCATCGGAATTAAATAAAAAAGGTACAATGCCTACTTAAGGACAAGAAGATTGACTCTTCTTACTGACTATGTTTTGAACCATTCCTGTGACACTAGCTATAGATTCCGATGCTTCACTTCAGGTTTACTTTATCCCTCTAACCTTCTTATTGGCGATAAAACACAGAAAATGCATCGGAATTAAATACAAAAGGCACTATGCCGACTTAAGTACAAGAAGGCTGACTCTTCATACTGTCTATGTTTTGAACCATTCCATTGACACTAGTTATAGATTCCGATGCTTCACTCCAGGTTTACTGTATCCCTTGGACCTTTCTATTGACGATGAAACACAAAAATTGCATCGGAATTAAATAGAAAAGGCACAATGCCGACTTAAGTACAAGAAGACTGACTCCTCTTACTGTCTATGTTTTGAACCATTCCTGTGACACTAGTTATAGATTCCGATGCTTCACTTCAGGTTTACTGTATCCCTTGGACCTTCTTATTGACGATCAAACACAGAAATTGCATCAGAATTAAATACAAAAGCCACATGCCGACTTAAGGACAAGAAGACTGATTCTTCTTACTGACTATGTTTGAACCATTCCTGTTACACTAGCTATAGATTCCGATGCTTCACTTCTGGTTTACTGTATCCCTCTGACCCTCTTATTGACGATGATACACTGAAATTGCATCGGAATGAAATACAAGAGGCACAATGCCGTCTTTAGTACAAGAAGACTGACTCTTCTTACTGTCTATATTTTGAACCATTCCTGTGACACTAGTTATAGATTCCGATGCATCACTCCAGGTTTACTGTATCCCTTGGACCTTGTTATTGACGATGAAACACAGAAATTGCATCGGAACTAAATAGAAAAGGCAAAATGCCGACTTAAGTACATGAAGACTGACTCTTCCTACTGTCTATGTTTTGAACCATTCCTGTGACACTAGTTATAGATTCCGATGCTTCACTTCAGGTTTACTGTATCCTTTGGACCTTCTTATTGACGATGAAACACAGAAATTGCATCGGAATTAAATACATAAGGCACAATGCTGACTTAAGTACATGAAGACCGACTCTTCCTACTGACAATGTTTTGAACCAATCCTGTGACACTAGTTATAGATTCCGATGCTTCACTTCAGGTTTACTGTATCCCTTGGACCTTCTTATTGAGAATGAAACACAGAAATTGCATCAGAATTAAATACAAAAGTCAAAATGCCGACTTAAGTACACGAAGACTGACTCTTCTTACTGTCTATGTTTTGAACCATTCCTGTGACACAAGTTATAGATTCCGATGCTACAGTCCAGGTTAACTGTATCCCTTGGACCTTCTTATTGGCGATGACACACAGAAATTGCATCGGAATTAAATACAAAATGCACAATGTCGACATAAGTACAAGAAGACTGACTCTTCTTACTGTCTATATTTTTAACCATTCCAGTGACACTAGTTATAGATTCCGATGCTTCACTTCAGGTTTACTGTATCCCTTGGACCTTCTTATTGACGATAAAACACAGAAAATGCATCGGAATTAAATACAAAAGGCACAATGTCGACTTAAGTACAAGAAGACTGACTCTTCTTACTGTCAATATTTTGAACCTTTCCATTGACACTAGTAATAGATTCCGATGCTTCACTCCAGGTTTACTGTATCCCTTGGACCTGGTTATTGACGATGAAACACAAAGATTGCATCGGAATTAAATAGAAAAGGCACAATGCCGACTTAAGTACAAGAAGACTGACTCTTCTTACTGTCTATGTTTTGAACCATTCCTGTGACACTAGTTATAGATTCCGATGCTGCACGTCAGGTTTACTGTATCCCTTGGACCTTCTTATTGACAATGAAACACAGAAATTGCATCAGAATTAAATACAAAAGTCAAAATGCCGACTTAAGTACACGAAGACTGACTCTTCTTACTGTCTATGCTTTGAACCATTCCTGTGACACAAGTTATAGATTCCGATGCTACAGTCCAGGTTTACTGTATCCCTTGGAACTTCTTATTGACGATGAAACACAGAAATTGCATCGGATTTAAATACAAAAGGCACAATGTCGAGATAAGTACAAGAAGACTGACTCTTCTTACTGTCTATATTTTTAACCATTCCAGTGGCACTAGTTATAGATTCCGATGCTTCACTTCAGGTTTACTGCATCCCTTGGACCTTCTTATTGACGATGAAACACAGAAATTGCATCGGAAATAAATACAAAAGGCACAATGCCGGCTTCAGTACAAGACGTCTGACTCTTCTTACTGTCTATGTTTTGAACCATTACTGTGACACTAGTTATGGATTCCGATGCTTCACTCCAGGTTTACAGTATCCCTTGGACCTTCTTATTGACGAAGAAACACAGAAATTGCATCGGAATTAAATACAAGAGGCACAATGCCGACTTAAGGACAAGAAGATTGACTCTTCTTACTGACTATGTTTTGAACCATTCCTGTGACACTAGTTATAGATTCCGATGCTTCACTTCAGGTTTACTGTTTCCCTCTGACCTTCCTATTGACGATGAATAACAGAAATTGCATCGGAATTAAATACAAAAGGCACAATGCCGACTAAAGTACACGAAGACTGACTCTTCTTACTGTCTATGTTTTGAACCATTCCTGTGACACAAGTTATAGATTCCGATGCTACATTCCACGTTTACTGTATCCCTTGGACCTTCTCATTGACGATGAAACACAGAAATTGCATCGGAATTAAATACAAAAGGCACAATGCCGACTTAAGTACAAGAATGCTGACTCTTCCTAATGTCTATGTTTTGAATCATTCCTGTGACACTAGTTTTGGATTCCGATGCTTCACTTCAGGTTCAATGTATCCCACTGACCTTCTTATTGACGATGAAACACAGAAATTGCATCGGAATTAAGTACAAAAGGCACATTGCCGACTTAAGGACAAGAAGACTGACTCTTCATACTGACTATGTTTTAAACCATTCCTGTGACACTAGTTATAGATTCCGATGCTTCACTTCAGGTTTCCTGTATCCCTTTGACCTTCTTATTGCCGGTGAAACACAGAAATTGTATCGGAATTAAATACGAAAGGCAGAACGCCAACTTATGTACAAGAAGTCTGACTTTTCTTTCTGACTATGTTTTGAACGATTCCTATGACACTAGTTGTACATTCCGATGCTTCACTTCAGGTTCACTGTATCCCTTGGACCTTCTTATTGACGATGAAACACAGAAATTGCATCAGAAATAAATACAAACGGCACAATGCCGACTTAAGGACAAGAAGACTGACTCTTCTTACTGACTATGTTTTGAACCATTCCTGTGACACTAGCTATAGATTCCGATGCTTCACATCTGGTATACTGTAACCCTCAGACCTTTTTATTGACGATGAAACACAGAAATTGCATCGGAATTAAATACAAAAGACACAATGCCGACTTAAGTACAAGAAGACTGACTCTTCTTACTGTCTATGTTGTGAACCATTCCATTGACACTACTTATAGGTTCCGATGCTTCACTCCAGGTTTACTGTATCCCTTGGACCTTCTTATTGACGATGAAACACAGAAATTGCATCGGAATTAAATGGAAAAGGCACAATGAAGACTTAAGTACAAGAAGACTGACTCTTCTTACTGACTATGCTTTGAACCATTCCTGTGACACTAGTTATAGATTATAATGCTTCACTTCAGGTTTACTGTATCCCTTGGACCTTCTTATTGACGATGAAACACAGAAATCGCGTCGGAATTAAATACAAATGGCAAAATGCCGACTTAAGGACAAGAAGACTGACTGTTCTTACTGACTAAGTTTGAACCATTCCTGTGACACTAGTTATAGATTCCTATGCTTCACTTCAGGTTTATTGTATCCCTCTGACCTTCTTATTGTCGATGAAACACAGAAATTGCATCAGAATTAAATACAAAAGGCACAATGCCGACTTAAGGACAAGAAGATTGACTCTTCTTACTGACTATGTTTTGAACCATTCCTGTGACACTAGTTACAGATTCCGATGCTTCACTTCAGGTTTACTGTTTCCCTCTGACCTTCCTATTGACGATGAAAAACCGAAATTGCATCGGAATTAAATACAAAAGGCACAATGCCGACTTAAGTACAAGAAAACTGACTCTTCTTACTGTCTAGGTTTGAACCATTCCTGTGACACTAGTTATAGATTCCGATGCTTCGCTTCAGGTTTCCTGCATCCCTCTGACCTTCTTATTGCCGGTGAAACACAGAAATTGCATCGGAATTAAATACGAAATGCACAATGCCAACTTAAGTACAAGAAGATTGACTCTTCTTACTGACTATGTTTTGAACCATTCCTGTGATACTAGTTATAGATTCCGAAGCTTCACTTCAGGATTACTGTATCCCTCTGACCTTCTTATTGATGATGAAACATAGAAATTGCATCGGAATTAAATAGAAAAGTCACAATGCCGTCTTAAGTACAAGAAGACTGACTCTTCTTACTGACTATGTTTTGAACCATTCCTGTGACACTAGTTATAGATTCCGATGCTTAACTTCAGGTTTACTGTATACCTTGGACCATCTTATTGACGATGAAACACAGAAATTGCATCGGATTTAAATACAAAAGGCACAATGCCGAATTAAGTACAAGAAGACTGCCTCTTCCTAGTGTCTATGTTTTGAATCATTCCTGTGACGCTAGTTGTGGATGCCGATGCTTCACTTCAGGTTTACTGTATCCCACTGACCTTCTTATTGACGATCAAACACAGAAATTGCAGCTGAATTAAGTACAAAAGGCACATTTCGACTTAAGGACAAGACGACTGACTCTTCATACTGACTATTTTTTGAACCATTCCTGTGACACTAGTTATAGACTCCGATGCTTCACTTCAGGTTTACTGTTTCCCTCTGACCTTCCTATTGACGATGAAACACAGAAATTGCATCGGAATTACATGCAAAAGGCACAATGCCGACTTAAGTACAAGAAGACTGACTCTTCTACTGTCTATGTTTTGAACCATTTCTGTGACACTAGTTATAGTGTCCGATGCTTCACTTCAGGTTTACTATATCCCTTGGGCCTTCTTATTGACTATGAATCACAGAAATTGCATCGGAATTAATTACAAAAGACACAATGCCGACTTAAGTACAAGAAGACTGACTCTTCTTACTGTCTATACTTTGAACCATTCCAGTGACACTAGTTATAGATTCCGATGCTTCACTTCAGGTTTACTGTATCCCTTGGACCTTCATATTGACGATGAAACACAGAAATTGCATCGGAAATAAATCCAAAAGCACAATGCCGACTTAAGTACAAGACGTCTGACTCTTCTTACTGTCTATGTTTTGAACCATTACTGTGACACCAGTTATAGATTCCGATGCTTCACTCCAGGTTTACAGTATCCCTTGGACCTTCTTATTGACGATGAAACACAGAAATTGCATCAGAATTAAATACAAAAGGCACAATGCCGACTTAAGGACAAGAAGACTAAATCTTCTTACTGACTATGATTTGAACCATCTCTGTGACACTAGCTACAGATTCCGACGCTTCACATCTGGTATACTGTAACCCTCAGACCTTCTTATTGACGATGAAACACGTAAATTGCATCGGAATTAAATACAAAAGACGCAATGCCGACTTAAGTACAAGAAGACTGACTCTTCTTACTGTCTATGTTGTGAACCATTCCATTGACTCTAGTTATAGTTTCCGATGCTTCACTCCAGGTTTACTGTATCCCTTGGACCTTCTTATTGACGATGAAATACAGAAATTGCATCGGAATTAAATAGAAAAGGCACAATGAAGACTTAAGTACAAGACGTCTGACTCCTCTTACTGTCTATGTTTTGAACCATTACTGTGACACCAGTTATAGATTCCGATGCTTCACTACAGGTTTACAGTATCCCTTGGACCCTCTTATTGACGATGAAACACAGAAATTGCATCGGAATTAAATACAAGAGGCACAATGCCGACTTAAGAACAAGAAGACTGACTCTTCTTACTGTCTATGTTTGAACCATTTCTGTGACACTAGTTATAGATTCCGATGCTTCACTGCAGGTTTCCTGTATCCCTTTGACATTCTTATTGCCGGTGAAACACAGAGATTGTATCGGAATTAAATACGAAAGGCACAATGACAACTTATGTACAAGAAAACTGACTCTTCTTACTGACTATGTTTTGAACGATTCCTGTGACACTAGTTATAGATTCCGATGCTTCACTTCAGGTTTACTGTATCCCTCGGACCTTCATATTGACGATGAAACACAGAAATTGCATCGGAATTAAATAGATAAGGCACAATGCCGACTTAAGTACAAGAAGGCTGACCCTTCTTACTGTCTATGTATTGAACCATTCCTATGACATTAGTTGTACATTCCGATGCTTCACTTCAGGTTCACTGTATCCCTTGGACCTTCTTATTGACGATGAAACACAGAAATTGCATCAGAATTAAATACAAAAGGCACAATGCCGACTTAGGGTCAAGATGACCGACTGTTCTCACTGACTATGTTTGAACCATTCCTGTGACACTAGTTATAGATTCCAATGCTTCACTTCACGTTTATTGTATCCCTCTGACCTTCTTATTGACGATGAAACACAGAAATTGCATCGGAATTAAATACAAAAGGCACAATGCCGACATAAGTACAAGAAGACTGACTCTTCTTACTGTCTATGTTGTGAACCATTCCATTGACACTAGTTATAGGTTCCGATGCTTCACTCCAGGTTTACTGTATCCCTTGGACCTTCTTATTGACGATGAAACACAGAAATTGCATCGGAAGTAAATAGAAAAGACACAATGAAGACTTAAGTACAAGAAGACTGACTCTTCTTACTAACAATGTTTTGAACCATTCCTGTGACACTAGTTATAGATTATAATGCATCACTTCTGGTTTACTGTATCCCTTGGACCTTCTTATTGACGATGAAACACAGAAATTGCGTCGGAATTAAATACAAAAGGCACAATGCCGACTTAAGGACAAGAAGACTGACTGTTCTTACTGACTATGTTTGAACCATTCCTGTGACACTAGTTATAGATTCCTATGCTTCACTTCAGGTTTATTGTATCCCTCTGACCTTCTTATTGACGATGAAACACAGAAATTGCATCGGAATTAAATAGAAAAGGCACAATGTCGACTTAAGTACAAGAAGACTGACTCTTCTTACTGTATATGCTTTGAACCATTCCTGTGACACAAGTTATAGATTCCGATGCTACAGTCCAGGTTTACTGTATCCCTTGGACCTTCTTATTGACGATGAAACTCAGAAATTGCATCGGAATTAAATACAAAAGGCACAATGCCGGCTTCAGTACAAGACGTCTGACTCATCTTACTGTCTATGTTTTGAACCATTACTGTGATACTAGTTGTGGATTCCGATGCTTCACTCCAGGTTTACAGTATCCCATGGACCTTCTTGTTGCCGGTGAAACACAGAAACTGCAACGGAATTAAATAAAAAAGGCACAATTCCGACTTAAGTACAAGAAGGCTGACCCTTCTTACTGTCTATGTTTTGAACCATTCCTATGACACTAGTTGTACATTCCGATGCTTCTCTTCAGGTTCACTGTTTCCCTCTGACCTTCCTATTGACGATGAATAACAGAAATTGCATCGGAATTAAATACAAAAGGCACAATGCCGACTAAAGTACACGAAGACTGACTCTTCTTACTGTCTATGTTTTGAACCATTCCTGTGACACAAGTTATAGATTCCGATGCTACACTCCACGTTTACTGTATCCCTTGGACCTTCTCATTGACGATGAAACACAGAAATTGCAGCGGAATTAAATACAAAAGGCACAATGCCGACTTCAGTACAAGAATACTGACTCTTCCTAATGTCTATGTTTTGAATCATTCCTGTGACACTAGTTTTGGATTCCGATGCTACACTTCAGGTTTAATGTATCCCACTGACCTTCTTATTGACGATGAAACACAGAAATTGCATCGGAATTAAGTACAAAAGGCACATTGCCGACTTAAGGACAAGAAGACTGACTCTTCATACTGACTGTGTTTTAAACCATTCCTGTGACACTAGTTATAGATTCCGATGCTTCACTTCAGGTTTCCTGTATCCCTTTGACCTTCTTATTGCCGGTGAAACACAGAAATTGTATCGGAATTAAATACGAAAGGCAGAACGCCAACTTATGTACAAGAAGACTGACTTTTCTTTCTGACTATGTTTTGAACGATTCCTATGACACTAGTTGTACATTCCGATGCTTCACTTCAGGTTCACTGTATCCCTTGGACCTTCTTATTGACGATGAAACACAGATATTGCATCAGAAATAAATACAAACGGCACAATGCCGACTTAAGGACAAGAAGACTGACTCTTCTTACTGACTACGTTTTGAACCATTCCTGTGACACTAGCTATAGATTCCGATGCTTCACATCTGGTATACTGTAACCCTCAGACCTTTTTATTGACGATGAAACACAGAAATTGCATCGGAATTAAATACAAAAGACACAATGCCGACTTAAGTACAAGAAGACTGACTCTTCTTACTGTCTATGTTGTGAACCATTCCATTGACACTAGTTACAGATTCCGATGCTTCACTTCAGGTTTACTGTTTCCCTCTGACCTTCCTATTGACGATGAAAAACCGAAATTGCATCGGAATTAAATACAAAAGGCACAATGCCGACTTAAGTACAAGAAAACTGACTCTTCTTACTGTCTAGGTTTGAACCATTCCTGTGACACTAGTTATAGATTCCGACGCTTCGCTTCAGGTTTCCTGCATCCCTCTGACCTTCTTATTGCCGGTGAAACACAGAAATTGCATCGGAATTAAATACGAAATGCACAATGCCAACTTAAGTACAAGAAGATTGACTCTTCTTACTGACTATGTTTTGAACCATTCCTGTGATACTAGTTATAGATTCCGAAGCTTCACTTCAGGATTACTGTATCCCTCTGACCTTCTTATTGATGATGAAACATAGAAATTGCATCGGAATTAAATAGAAAAGTCACAATGCCGTCTTAAGTACAAGAAGACTGACTCTTCTTACTGACTATGTTTTAACCATTCCTGTGACACTAGTTATAGATTCCGATGCTTAACTTCAGGTTTACTGTATACCTTGGACCATCTTATTGACGATGAAACACAGAAATTGCATCGGATTTAAATACAAAAGGCACAATGCCGACTTAAGTACAAGAAGACTGCCTCTTCCTAGTGTCTATGTTTTGAATCATTCCTGTGACGCTAGTTTTGGATGCCGATGCTTCACTTCAGGTTTACTGTATCCCACTGACCTTCTTATTGACGATCAAACACAGAAATTGCAACTGAATTAAGTACAAAAGGCACATTTCGACTTAAGGACAAGACGACTGACTCTTCATACTGACTATGCTTTGAACCATTCCTGTGACACTAGTTATAGATTCCGATGCTTCACTTCAGGTTTACTGTTTCCCTCTGACCTTCCTATTGACGATGAAACACAGAAATTGCATCGGAATTACATGCAAAAGGCACAATGCCGACTTAAGTACAAGAAGACTGACTCTTCTACTGTCTATGTTTTGAACCATTTCTGTGACACTAGTTATAGTGTCCGATGCTTCACTTCAGGTTTACTGTATCCCTTGGGCCTTCTTATTGACTATGAATCACAGAAATTGCATCGGAATTAATTACAAAAGACACAATGCCGACTTAAGTACAAGAAGACTGACTCTTTTTACTGTCTATACTTTGAACCATTCCAGTGACACTAGTTATAGATTCCGATGCTTCACTTCAGGTTTACTGTATCCCTTGGACCTTCTTATTGACGATGAAACACAGAAATTGCATCGGAAATAAATCCAAAAGCACAATGCCGTCTTAAGTACAACACATCTGACTCTTCTTACTGTCTATGTTTTAAACCATTACTGTGACACTAGTTATAGATTCCGATGCTTCACTCCAGGTTTACAGTATCATTTGGACCATCTTATTGACGATGAAACACAGAAATTTCATCGGAATTAAATACAAGAGGCACAATACCGACTTAAGTACAAGAAGACTGACTCTTCTTACTGTCTATGTTTGAACCATTTCTGTGACACTAGTTATAGATTCCGATGCTTCACTTCAGGTTTCCTGTATCCCTTTGACATTCTTATTGCCGGTGAAACACAGAAATTGTATCGGAATTAAATACGAAAAGCACAATGCCAACTTATGTACAAGAAGACTGACTCTTCTTACTGAATATGTTTTGAACGATTCCTGTGACACTAGTTATAGATTCCGATGCTTCACTTCAGGTTTACTGTATCCCTCTCACCTTCTTATAGACGATGAAACACAGAAATTGCATCGGAATTAAATAGATAAGGCACAATGCCGAATTAAGTACAAGAAGACTGACCCTTCTTACTGTCTATGTATTGAACCATTCCTATGACATTAGTTGTACATTCCGATGCTTCACTTCAGGTTCACTGTATCCCTTGGACCTTCTTATTGACGATGAAACACAGAAATTGCATCAGAATTAAATACAAAAGGCACAATGCCGACTTAAGGACAAGAAGACTGAATCTTCTTACTGACTATGATTTGAACCATCTCTGTGACACTAGCTACAGATTCCGACACTTCACATCTGGTATACTGTAACCCTCAGACCTTCTTATTGACGATGAAACACGTAAATTGCATCGGAATTAAATACAAAAGACGCAATGCCGACTTAAGTACAAGAAGACTGACTCTTCTTACTGTCTATGTTGTGAACCATTCCATTGACACTAGTTATAGTTTCCGATGCTTCACTCCAGGTTTACTGTATCCCTTGGACCTTCTTATTGACGATGAAACACAGAAATTGCATCGGAATTAAATACAAGAGGCACAATGCCGACTTAAGTACAAGAAGACTGACTCTTCTTACTGTCTATGTTTGAACCATTTCTGTGACACTAGTTATAGATTCCGATGCTTCACTGCAGGTTTCCTGTATCCCTTTGACATTCTTATTGCCGGTGAAACACAGAGATTGTATCGGAATTAAATACGAAAGGCACAATGCCAACTTATGTACAAGAAAACTGAATCTTCTTACTGACTATGTTTTGAACGATTCCTGTGACACTAGTTATAGATTCCGATGCTTCACTTCAGGTTTACTGTATCCCTCGGACCTTCATGTTGACGATGAAACACAGAAATTGCATCGGAATTAAATAGATAAGGCACAATGCCGACTTAAGTACAGGAAGGCTGACCCTTCTTACTGTCTATGTATTGAACCATTCCTATGACATTAGTTGTACATTCCGATGCATCACTTCAGGTTCACTGTATCCCTTGGACCTTCTTATTGACGATGAAACACAGAAATTGCATCAGAATTAAATACAAAAGGCACAATGCCGACTTAAGGTCAAGATGACCGACTGTTCTCACTGACTATGTTTGAACCATTCCTGTGACACTAGTTATAGATTCCAATGCTTCACTTCAGGTTTATTGTATCCCTCTGACCTTCTTATTGACGATGAAACACAGAAATTGCATTGGAATTAAATACAAAAGGCACAATGCCGACATAAGTACAAGAAGACTGACTCTTCTTACTGTCTATGTTGTGAACCATTCCATTGACACTAGTTATAGGTTCCGATGCTTCACTCCAGGTTTACTGTATCCCTTGGACCTTCTTATTGACGATGAAACACAGAAATTGCATCGGAAGTAAATAGAAAAGGCACAATGAAGACTTAAGTACAAGAAGACTGACACTTCTTACTAACTATGTTTTGAACCATTCCTGTGACACTAGTTATTGATTATAATGCATCACTTCTGGTTTACTGTATCCCTTGGACGTTCTTATTGACGATGAAACACAGAAATTGCGTCGGAATTAAATACAAAAGGCACAATGCCGACTTAAGGACAAGAAGACTGACTGTTCTTACTGACTATGTTTGAACCATTCCTGTGACACTAGTTATAGATTCCTATGCTTCACTTCAGGTTTATTGTATCCCTCTGACCTCATTATTGACGATGAAACACAGAAATTGCATCGGAATTAAATAGAAAAGGCACAATGTCGACTTAAGTACAAGAAGACTGACTCTTCTTACTGTATATGTTTTGAACCATTCCTGTGACACAAGTTATAGATTCCGATGCTACAGTCCAGGTTAACTGTATCCCTTGGACCTTCTTATTGACGATGAAACTCAGAAATTGCATCGGAATTAAATACAAAAGGCACAATGCCGGCTTCAGTACAAGACGTCTGACTCATCTTACTGTCTATGTTCTGAACCATTACTGTGACACTAGTTGTGGATTCCGATGCTTCACTCCAGGTTTACAGTATCCCTTGGACCTTCTTATTGCCGGTGAAACACAGAAACTGCAACGGAATTAAATAAAAAAGGCACAATTCCGACTTAAGTACAAGAAGGCTGACCCTTCTTACTGTCTATGTTTTCAACCATTCCTATGACACTAGTTGTACATTCCGATGCTTCACTTCAGGTTCACTGTATTCCCTGGACCTTCTTATTGACGATGAAACACAAAAATTGCATCAGAATTAAATACAAAAGGCACAATGCCGACTTAAGGACAAGAAGATTGACTCTTCTTACTGACTATGTTTTGAACCATACCTGTGACACTAGTTATAGATTCAGATACTTCACTCCAGGTTTACTGTTTCCCTCTCACCTTCCTATTGACGATGAAAAACCGAAATTGCATCGGAATTAAATACAAAAGGCACAATGACGACTTAAGTACAAGAAGACTGACTCTTCTTACTGTCTATGTTTGAACCATTCCTGTGACACTAGTTATAGATTCCGATGCTTCGCTTCAGGATTACTGTATCCCTCTGACCTTCTTATTGATGATGAAACACAGAAATTGCGTCGGAATTAAATACAAAAGGCACAATGCCGACTTAAGTACAAGAAGACTGATTCCTCTTACTGTCTATGATTTGAACCATTCCTGTGACACTAGTTTTAGATTCCGATGCTTCACTCCAGGTTTACTGTATCCCTTGGACCTTCGTATTGACGATGAATCACAGAAATTGCATCGGAATTAAATAGAAATGTCACATTGCCGTCTTAAGTACAAGAAGACTGACTCTTCTTACTGACTATGCTTTGAACCATTCCTGTGACACTAGTTATAGATTCCGATGCTTCACTTCAGGTTTACTGTATACCTTGGACCATCTTATTGACGATGAAACACAGAAATTGCATCGGATTTAAATACAGAAGGCACAATGCCGACTTAAGTACAAGAAGACTGACTCTTCCTACTGTCTATGTTTTGAATCATTCCTGTGACACTAGTTTTGGATTCCGATGCTTCACTTCAGGATTACTGTATCCCACTGACCTTCTTATTGACGATCAAACACAGAAATTGCATCTGAATTAAGTACAAAAGGCACATTGCCGACTTAAGGACAAGAAGACTGACTCTTCATACTGACTATGTTTTGAACCATTCCTGTGACACTAGTTATAGATTCCGATGCTTCACTTCAGGTTTACTGTTTCCCTCTGACCTTCCTATTGACGATGAAACACAGAAATTGCATCGGAATTAAATACAAAAGGCACAATGCCGACTTAAGTACAAGACGTCTGACTCTTCTTACTGTCTATGTTTTGAACCATTACTGTGACACTAGTTATAGATTCCGATGCTTCACTCCAGGTTTACTGTATCCCTTGGACCCTCTTATTGACGATGAAGTACAGAAATTGCATCGGAATTAAATACAGGAGGCACAATGCCGACTTAAGGACAAGAAGATTGACTCTTCTTACTGTCTATGTTTGAACCATTTCTGTGACACTAGTTATTGATTCCGATGCTTCACTTCAGATTTCCTGTATCCCTTTGACCTTCTTATTGCCGGTGAAACACAGAAATTGTATCGGAATGAAATACGAAAGGCACAATGCCAACATATGTACAAGAAGGCTGACTCTTCTTACTGACTATGTTTTGAACGATTCCTGTGACACTAGTTATAGATTCCGATGCTTCACTTCAGGTTTACTGTATCCCTCTGACCTTCTTATTGACGATGAAACACAGAAATTGCATCGGAATTAAATAGATAAGGCACAATGCCGACTTAAGTACAAGAAGGCTGACCCTTCTTACTGTCTATGTATTGAACCATTCCTATGACATTAGTTGTATATTCCGATTCTTCACTTCAGGTTCACTGTATCACTTGGACCTTCTTATTGACGATGAAACAGAGAAATTGCATCAGAATTAAATACAAAAGGCACAATGCCGACTTAAGGACAAGAAGACTGACTCTTCTTACTGGCTATGATTTGAACCATCCCTGTGACACTAGCTATAGATTCCGATGCTTCAGATCTGGTATACTGTAACCCTCAGATCTTCTTATTGACGATGAAACACAGAAATTGCATCGGAATTAAATACAAAAGGGACAATGCCGGCTTCAGTACAAGACGTCTGACCCTTTTTACTGTCTATGTTTTGAACCATTACTGTGACAATAGTTATAGATTCCGATGCTTCACTCCAGGTTTACTGTTTCCCTCTGACCTTCCTATTGACGATGAAAAACAGACATTGCATCGGAATTAAATACAAAAGGCACAATGCCGACTGAAGTACAAGAAGACTGACTCTTCTTACTGTCTATGTTTGAACCATTCCTGTGACACTAGTTATAGATTCCGATGCTTCACTTCAGGTTTCCTGCATCCCTCTGACCTTCTTATTACCGGTGAAACACAGAAATTGCATCGGAATTAAATACAAAAGGCACAATGCCGACTTAAGGACAAGAAGACGAACTGTTCTTACTGACTATGTTTTGAACCATTCCTGTGACACTAGTTATAGATTCCGATGCTTCACTTCAGGTTTATTGTATCCCTCTGACCTTCCTATTGACGACGAAACACAGAAATTGCATCGGAATTATAAACAAATGGCACAATGCCGACTTAAGTACAAGAAGACTGACTCCTCTTACTGTCTATGATTTGAAACATTCCTGTGACACTAGTTTTAGATTCGGATGCTTCACTCCAGGTTTACTGTATCCCTTGGACCTTCTTATTGACGATGAAACACAGAAATTGAATCCGAATTAAATAGCAAAGTCACAATGCCGTCTTAAGTACAAGAAGTCTGACTCTTCTTACTGACTACGTTTTGAACCATTCCTGTGACACTAGTTATAGATTCCGATGCTTCACTTCAGGTTTACTGTATACCTTGGACCTTCTTATTGACGATGAAACACAGAAATTGCATCGGATTTAAATACAAAAGGGACAATGCCGACTTAAGTACAAGGAGACTGACTCTTCCTACTGTCTATGATTTGAATCATTCCTGTGACACTAGTTTTGGATTCCGATGCTTCACTTCAGGTTCACTGTATCCCACTGACCTTCATATTGACGATGCAACACGGAAATTGCATCGGATTTAAATACAAAAGTCACAATGCCGACTTAAGGACAAGAAGACTGACTCTTCATACTGACTATGTTTGAACCATTCCTGTGACACTAGTTATAGATTCCGATGCTTCACTTCAGGTTTACTGTTTCCCTCTGACCTTCCTATTGACGATGAAACACAGAAATTGCATCGGAATTAAATACAAAAGGCACAATGCCGACTTAAGTACAAGACGACTGACTCTTCTTACTGTCTATATTTTGAACCATTCCAGTGACACTAGTTATAGATTCCGATGCTTCACTTCAGGTTTACTGTATGCCTTGGACCTTCTTATTGACGATGAAACACAGAAATTGCATCGGAATTAAATACAAGAGGCACAATGCCGACTTAAGGACAAGAAGATTGACTCTTCTTACTGACTATGTTTTGAACCATTCCTGTGACACTAGTTATAGATTCCGATGCTTCACTTCAGGTTTACTGTTTCCCTGTGACCTTCCTATTGACGATGAAAAACAGAAATTGCATCGGAATTAAATACAAAAGGCACAATGCCGACTTAAGGACAAGAAGACTGACTCTTCTTACTGTCTATGTTTGAACCATTCCTGTGACACTAGTTATAGATTCCGATACTTCACTTCAGGTTTCCTGCATCCCTCTGCCCTTCTTATTGGCGGTGAAACACAGAAATTGCATCGGAATTGAATACGAAATGCACAATGCCAACTTAAGTACAAGAGCATTGATTCTTCTTACTGACTATGTTTTGAACCATTCCTGTGACACTAGTTATAAATTCCGATGCTTCACTTCAGGATGACTGTATCCCTCTGGCCTTCTTAGTGATGATGAAACATAGAAATTGCATCGGAATAAGATACAATAGGCAGAATGCCGACTTAAATACAGGAAGACTGACTCTTCTCACTGTCTATGTTTTGAACCATTCCTGTGACACTAGTTATAGATTCCGATGCTTCACTTCAGGTTTACTGTATCCCTTAGACCTTCTTATTGACGATGAAACACAGAAATTGCGTCGGAATTAAATACAAATGGCAAATGCCGACTAAAGTACACGAAGACTGATACTTCTTACTGTCTATGCTTTGAACCATTCCTGAGACACAAGTTATAGATTCCGATGCTTCACTTCAGGTTTATTGTATCCCTCTGACCTTCCTGTTGACGACGAAACACAGAAATTGCATCGGAATTAAATACAAAAGGCACAATGCCGACTTAAGTACAAGAAAACTGACTCCTCTTACTGTCTATGATTTGAACCATTCCTGTGACACTAGTTTTAGATTCCGATGCTTCACTCCAGGTTTACTGTATCCCTTGGACCTTCTTATTGACGATGAAACACAGAAATTGAATCGGAATTACATGGAAAAGTCACAATGCCGTCTTAAGTACAAGAAGACAGACTCTTCATACTGACTATGATTTGAACCATTCCTGTGACACTAGTTACAGATTCCGATGCTTCACTTCAGGTTTACTGTATACCTTGGACCTTCTTATTGACGATGAAACACAGAAATTGCATCGGATTTAAATACGAATGGGACAATGCCGACTTAAGTACAAGAAGACTGACTCTTCCTACTGTCTATGTTTTGAATCATTCCTGTGACACTAGTTATAGATTCCGATGATTCACTTCAGGTTTAATGTTTTCCTCTGACCTTCCTATTGACGATGAAACACAGAAATTGCATCGGAATTAAATACAAAACGCACAATGCCGACTTAAGTACAAGAAGACTGACTCTTCTTACTGTCTATATTTCGAACCATTCCAGTGACACTAGTTATAGATTCTGATGCTTCACTTCAGGTTTACTGTATGCCTTGGACCTTCGTATTGACGATGAAACACAGAAATTGCATCGGAAATAAATCCAAAAGGCACAATGCCGACTTAAGTACAAGACGTCTGACTCTTCTTACTGTCTACGTTTTGAACCATTACTGTGACACTAGTTATAGATTCCGATGCTTCACTCCAGGTTTACAGTATCCCTTGGACCCTCTTACTGACGATGAAGTACAGAAATTGCATCGGAATGAAATACAGGAGGCACAATGCCGACTTAAGGACAAGAAGATTGACTCTTCTTACTGTGTATGTTTGAACCATTTCTGTGACACTAGTTATAGATTCCGATGCTTCACTTCAGGTTTCCTGTATCCCTTTGACCTTCTTATTGCCGGTGAAACACAGATATTGTATCGGAGTTAAATACGAAAGGCACAATGACAACTTATGTACAAGAAGACTGACTCTTCTTACTGACTATGTTTTGAACGATTCCTGTGACACTAGTTATAGATTCCGATGCTTCACTTCAGGTTTACTGTATCCCTCTGACCATCTTATTGACGATGAAACACAGAAATTGCATCGGAATTAAATAGATAAGGCACAATGCCGACTTAAGAACAAGAAGGCTGACCCTTCTTACTGTCTATGTATTGAACCATTCCTATGACATTAGTTGTATATTCCGATGCTTCACTTCAGGTTCACTGTATCACTTGGACCTTCTTATTGACGATGAAACAGAGAAATTGCATCAGAATTAAATACAAAAGGCACAATGCCGACTTAAGGACAAGAAGACTGACTCTTCTTACTGGCTATGATTTGAACCATCCCTGTGACACTAGCTATAGATTCCGATGCTTCAGATCTGGTATACTGTAACCCTCAGATCTTCTTATTGACGATGAAACACAGAAATTGCATCGGAATTAAATACAAAAGGGACAATGCCAGCTTCAGTACAAGACGTCGACCCTTTTTACTGTCTATGTTTTGAACCATTACTGTGACAATAGTTACAGATTCCGATACTTCACTCCAGGTTTACAGTATCCCTTGGACCTTCTTATTGACGATGAAACACAGAAATTGCATCGGAATTAAATACAAGAGGCACAATGCCGTCTTAAGGACAAGAAGATTGACTCTTTTTACTGACTATGTTTTGAACCATTCCTGTGACACTAGTTATAGATTCCGATGCTTCACTTCAGGTTTACTGTTTCCCTCTGACCTTCCTATTGACGATGAAAAACAGAAATTGCATCGGAATTAAATACAAAAGGCACAATGCCGACTGAAGTACAAGAAGACTGACTCTTCTTACTGTCTATGTTTGAACCATTCCTGTGACACTAGTTTAGATTCCGATGCTTCACTTCAGGTTTCCTGCATCCCTTGGACCTTCTTATTGCCGGTGAAACACAGAAATTGCAATCGAATTAAACACAAAAGGCACAATGCCGACTTAAGGACAAGAAGACTAACTGTTCTTACTGACTATGTTTTGAACCATTCCTGTGACACTAGTTATAGATTCCGATGCTTCACTTCAGGTTTATTGTATCCCTCTGACCTTCCTATTGACGACGAAATACAGAAACTGCATCGGAATTAAAAACAAATGGCACAATGCCGACTTAAGTACAAGAAGACTGACTCCTCTTACTGTCTATGATTTGAACCATTTCTGTGACACTAGTTTTAGATTCGGATGCTTCACTCCAGGTTTACTGTATCCCTTGGACCTTCTTATTGACGATGAAACACAGAAATAGAATCCGAATTAAATAGCAAAGTCACAATGCCGTCGTAAGTACAAGAAGACTGACTCTTCTTACTGACTATGTTTTGAACCATTCCTGTGACACTAGTTATAGATTCCGATGCTTCACTACAGGTTTACTGTATACCTTGGACCTTCTTATTGACGATGAAACACAGAAATTGCATCGGATTTAAATACAAAAGGGACAATGCCGACTTAAGTACAAGAAGACTGACTCTTCCTACTGTCTATGATTTGAATCATTCCTGTGACACTAGTTTTGGATTCCGATGCTTCACTTCAGGTTCACTGTATCCCACTGACCTTCATATTGACGATGCAACAAGGAAATTGCATCGGAATTAAATACAAAAATCACAATGCCGACTTAAGGACAAGAAGACTGACTCATCATACTGACTATGTTTGAACCATTCCTGTGACACTAGTTATAGATTCCGATGCTTCACTTCAGGTTTACTGTTTCCCTCTGACCTTCCTATTGACGATGAAACACAGAAATTGCATCGGAATTAAATACAAAAGGCACAATGCCGACTTAAGTACAAGAAGACTGACTCTTCTTACTGTCTATATTTTGAACCATTCCAGTGACACTAGTTATAGATTCCGGTGCTTCACTTCATGATTACTGTATGCCTTGGACCTTCTTATTGACGATGAAACACAGAAATTGCATCGGAATTAAATACAAGAGGCACAATGCCGACTTAAGGACAAGAAGATTGACTCTTCTTACTGACTATGTTTTGAACCAATCCTGTGACACTAGTTATAGATTCCGATGCTTCACTTCAGGTTTACTGTTTCCCTGTGACCTTCCTATTGACGATGAAAAACAGAAATTGCATCGGAATTAAATACAAAAGGCACAATGCCGACTTAAGGACAAGAAGACTGACTCTTCTTACTGTCTATGTTTGAACCATTCCTGTGACACTAGTTATAGATTCCGATGCTTCACTTCAGGTTTCCTGCATCCCTCTGACCTTCTTATTGCCGGTGAAACACAGAAATTGCATCGGAATTGAATACGAAATGCACAATGCCAACTTAAGTACAAGAACATTGATTCTTCTTACTGACTATGTTTTGAACCATTCCTGTGACACTAGTTATAAATTCCGATGCTTCTCTTCAGGATTACTGTATCCCTCTGGCCGTCTTAGTGATGATGAAACATAGAGATTGCATCGGAATAAGATACAAAAGGCAGAATGCCGACTTAAGTACAGGAAGACTGACACTTCTCACTGTCTATGTTTTGGGACCATTCCTGTGACACTAGTTATAGATTCCGATGCTTCACTTCACGTTTACTGTATCCCTTAGACCTTCTTATTGACGATGAAACACAGAAATTGCGTCGGAATTCAATACAAAAGGCAAATGCCGACTAAAGTACACGAAGACTGACACTTCTTGCTGTCTATGCTTTGAACCATTCCTGAGACACAAGTTATAGATTCCGATGCTTCACTTCAGGTTTATTGTGTCCCTCTGACCTTCCTATTGACGACGAAACACAGAAATTGCATCGGAATTAAATACAAAAGGCACAATGCCGACTTAAGTACAAGAAAACTGACTCCTCTTACTGTCTATGATTTGAACCATTCCTGTGACACTAGTTTTAGATTCCGATGCTTCACTCCAGGTTTACTGTATCCCTTGGACCTTCTTATTGACGATGAAACACAGAAATTGAATCGGAATTACATGGAAAAGTCACAATGCCGTCTTAAGTACAAGAAGACAGACTCTTCTTACTGACTATGATTTGAACCATTCCTGTGACACTAGTTACAGATTCCGATGCTTCACTTCAGGTTTACTGTATACCTTGGACCTTCTTATTGTCGATGAAACACAGAAATTGCATCGGATTTAAATACGAATGGGACAATGCCGACTTAAGTACAAGAAGACTGACTCTTCCTACTGTCTATGTTTTGAATCATTCCTGTGACACTAGTTATAGATTCCGATGATTCACTTCAGGGTTACTGTTTTCCTCTGACCTTCCTATTGACGATGAAACACAGAAATTGCATCGGAATTAAATACAAAGCGCACAATGCCGACTTAAGTACAAGAAGACTGACTCTTCTTACTGTCTATATTTTGAACCATTCCAGTGACACTAGTTATAGATTCTGATGCTTCACTTCAGGTTTACTGTATGCCTTGGACCTTCTTATTGACGATGAAACACAGAAATTGCATCGGAAATAAATCCGAAAGGCACAATGCCGACTTAAGTACAAGACGTCTGACTCTTCTTACTGTCTACGTTTTGAACCATTACTGTGACACTAGTTATAGATTCCGATGCTTCACTATAGGTTTACAGTATCCCTTGGACCCTCTTATTGACGATGAAACACAGAAATTGCATCGGAATTAAATACAAGAGGCACAATGCTGACTTAAGGACAAGAAGATTGACTCTTCTTACTGACTATGTTTGAACCATTGCTGTGACACTAGTTATAGATTCCGATGCTTCACTTCAGGTTTACTGTTTCCCCCTGACCTTCCTATTGACGACGAAACACAGAAACTGCATCGGAATTAAAAACAAATGGCACAATGCCGACTTAAGTACAAGAAGACTGACTCCTCTTACTGTCTATGATTTGAACCATTTCTGTGACACTAGTTTTAGATTCGGATGCTTCACTCCAGGTTTACTGTATCCCTTGGACCTTCTTATTGACGATGAAACACAGAAATAGAATCCGAATTAAATAGCAAAGTCACAATGCCGTCGTAAGTACAAGAAGACTGACTCTTCTTACTGACTATGTTTTGAACCATTCCTGTGACACTAGTTATAGATTCCGATGCTTCACTACAGGTTTACTGTATACCTTGGACCTTCTTATTGACGATGAAACACAGAAATTGCATCGGATTTAAATACAAAAGGGACAATGCCGACTTAAGTACAAGAAGACTGACTCTTCCTACTGTCTATGATTTGAATCATTCCTGTGACACTAGTTTTGGATTCCGATGCTTCACTTCAGGTTCACTGTATCCCACTGACCTTCATATTGACGTAGCAACAAGGAAATTGCATCGGAATTAAATACAAAAATCACAATGCCGACTTAAGGACAAGAAGATTGACTCTTCTTACTGACTATGTTTTGAACCAATCCTGTGACACTAGTTATAGATTCCGATGCTTCACTTCAGGTTTACTGTTTCCCTGTGACCTTCCTATTGACGATGAAAAACAGAAATTGCATCGGAATTAAATACAAAAGGCACAATGCCGACTTAAGGACAAGAAGACTGACTCTTCTTACTGTCTACGTTTGAACCATTCCTGTGACACTAGTTATAGATTCCGATGCTTCACTTCAGGTTTCCTGCATCCCTCTGACCTTCTTATTGCCGGTGAAACACAGAAATTGCATCGGAATTGAATACGAAATGCACAATGCCAACTTAAGTACAAGAACATTGATTCTTCTTACTGACTATGTTTTGAACCATTCCTGTGACACTAGTTATAAATTCCGATGCTTCTCTTCAGGATTACTGTATCCCTCTGGCCGGCTTAGTGATGATGAAACATAGAGATTGCATCGGAATAAGATACAAAAGGCAGAATGCCGACTTAAGTACAGGAAGACTGACACTTCTCACTGTCTATGTTTTGGACCATTCCTGTGACACTAGTTATAGATTCCGATGCTTCACTTCACGTTTACTGTATCCCTTAGACCTTCTTATTGACGATGAAACACAGAAATTGCGTCGGAATTCAATACAAAAGGCAAATGCCGACTAAAGTACACGAAGACTGACACTTCTTGCTGTCTATGCTTTGAACCATTCCTGAGACACAAGTTATAGATTCCGATGCTTCACTTCAGGTTTATTGTGTCCCTCTGACCTTCCTATTGACGACGAAACA
The DNA here is from genome assembly GCF_021461385.2 of Schistocerca piceifrons. Taxonomy (NCBI): domain Eukaryota; kingdom Metazoa; phylum Arthropoda; class Insecta; order Orthoptera; family Acrididae; genus Schistocerca; species Schistocerca piceifrons. The sequence continues at coordinate 229,107 of NW_025728690.1, forward strand.
CAGAAATTGCATCGGAATTAAATACAAAAGGCACAATGCCGACTTAAGTACAAGAAAACTGACTCCTCTTACTGTCTATGATTTGAACCATTCCTGTGACACTAGTTTTAGATTCCGATGCTTCACTCCAGGTTTACTGTATCCCTTGGACCTTCTTATTGACGATGAAACACAGAAATTGAATCGGAATTACATGGAAAAGTCACAATGCCGTCTTAAGTACAAGAAGACAGACTCTTCTTACTGACTATGATTTGAACCATTCCTGTGACACTAGTTACAGATTCCGATGCTTCACTTCAGGTTTACTGTATGCCTTGGACCTTCTTATTGACGATGAAACACAGAAATTGCATCGGAAATAAATCCAAAAGGCACAATGCCGACTTAAGTACAAGACGTCTGACTCTTCTTACTGTCTACGTTTTGAACCATTACTGTGACACTAGTTATAGATTCCGATGCTTCACTATTGGTTTACAGTATCCCTTGGACCCTCTTATTGACGATGAAACACAGAAATTGCATCGGAATTAAATACAAGAGGCACAATGCTGACTTAAGGACAAGAAGATTGACTCTTCTTACTGACTATGTTTGAACCATTGCTGTGACACTAGTCATAGATTCCGATGCTTCACTTCAGGTTTACTGTTTCCCCCTGACTTCCTATTGACGATGAAGAACCAAAAAATTGCATCGGAATTCAACATAACAAAAG